>NW_024510544.1:566953-707246 GCF_017590135.1 Pyrgilauda ruficollis | reverse complement strand
GCTGGGGCGGCGAGCGGCGCTCAGAGCCCGCGGCGCTGCGCCATGGCCGGGCCGCGGCCTCAGGGCTCGGGGCTGGGGAGGCCTCAGGTCTCCATCGTGGCGAGCCCGCGGCCCCCGCCCCGCAACGACCGCGGCCCTCGGCGAGCGCGGCGCGCCCGCCCGGCTCCTGCTCTCGGCCCCGCTCGACCCGGGCTGGGCCCCGCTCGACCCGGGCTCGGCTCGGGTTCGGCCTCGCTTGGCTCGGGCTCGACTAGGACTCGGCCCCGCTCGGTTCGGGTTCGGGCTCGGGCCCGCTCGGCCCGGCGCCGCCCCGCTCGCTTCAGGATCGGCCGCGCTCGGTCCCGCTCGGCCCGGTCCGGCCCGGCTCGGCCCCGCGCGGCCCCGATGGCGGCTCCCGCGGCCGCCCCTGCCCTCAGCGCTGCGCCGAGGGGTTTCCCGGCCGACACCGCACGGGCCGCGCGAGCATGCGCAGAGGAGGCGCGTCCACCACGCCGCACGTGACCCGGCGCCGCGCGTGACACGAGGTCACGTGGGCGGGGCGGCCCCGCCCTCTGGTCCCGAGCGCACCCTAGCGGAGTGCGTGGCGTGCGCCCCTCATGAAGGCGCGGGAAAGGAGAGGACGGGACTGAGGGGAATATTGACTTTATAGCCCAAAAGAGTCACCGCCAGCCCTGGGTTTCCTAAAGGAGAGGATGGGACTGAGGGGAATATTGACTTTATAGCCCAAAAGAGTCACCGCCAGCCCTGGGTTTCCTAAAGGAGAGGACGGGACTGAGGGGAATATTGACTTTATAGCCCATTCTGGGACGGAGGAAGGTGTCCCTGCCCGTGGCAGGGGATGGATGTCCTTTAAGGTCCCTTCCCACCCAAACCATTCCATGACTCCAGGATGTGTCACCAGCTCCTGATTCAGGGAATGCTGCCATGCCCTGGACAAACCTGTCAGAGCCAAGGAAAGGCCTGATGTGCCTGTTCCAGGCTGTTTCCTGCACGCGACAGAAATGCTCATGTCACATCAAGTGTTCTCAGCCACCCACATTCACAGCTTTAAAAAACAAAACGTGAACTTCCCGATGAGGCAAGAAAATACCGCGTGGCTTTTGGAGGGCTGGGTTACTCTGAAAGCCAGCAAACACTAGAGCAGCGTTGAAGCTTGGTGGTCTCTGCACACCTGTGGGCACCAGGGCTGTTCTTGTAGCTTTAAATTAGTTCTGAAACTTTGAACTCTTTCACTTCAAATACATTCAGCAGTAAACTGTTCCCTAAGTTCTGCAAAACAACATAAAATGTGTTGGCACTTTTTAGGTCATGCTCACATCTTAGTTTAAAAAAAGAGCAATAAACTATTAGCAGAAACTATTTGCTGTAATATGGAGTTTCACTGTTTACCATGATGGATTATTGGGAGCTGTGTGGGAACTTCATCTCATTTAGTACTTTGCTGATTTATAAGCAATTTTATCTGAGCACAGTTCTGCTGCTCAGAGCACCTTCAGCTGAGCTTTGGTCTTTGCTGCTTTAATTGTCAAATACACAAATGCCCGAATTGTAGACTCATAGAATAATAGGATGGTTTGGTTGGGAAAGGACCTTAAAACTCATCCTGTCCCACCCCTGCCATGTTTAGGGACACCTTCCACTATCCCAGGGTGCTCCCAACCCCAATACCCAGTCTGGCCTTGGGCACTGCCAGGGATCCAGGGGCTGCTCTGGGCACCCTGTGCCAGAGCCTCACACCCTCCCTGGCAACAATTCCTTCCCAAAATCCCATCTAACCCTGTCCTCTGGCAGTCTAAGGCTGTGACATTCATTCTCAAGCCTTGGACTGAGGCTGACACAGAATTGTCCCTGTTGCACAACTGAACAGTACAAAGAGAAACAAACAAACAAACTTCAAAGCCGAGCAGGACAAATCAGGTCTGGCACCTTCCCTGCCACACGGACAGGTCTCCTGGATGAGCAGGCCGACAAGGTGGCAGGGTGTGGAACTGTGTTTCCTTCTCCAGTTTGTTCTGTCAGCAGCAATGACTCCGCTTGTTTTCATTCTGTGACTTCAGCTGTGACTCTGCAAGAGGAGAGGAACCGACCTTGCTCTGAGCACTCGGGGCTGGGGTGCCCCCAGATCCCAGCCCAGCTCGGGACCTGCCGAGGCTGAGCCCACGGGGCCAGCTCTGCTGGGACATCCACGCTGCTCCCTCAGCCCGGTGTCACCACTCCAGCCCAGCTGCTGGGGGCAGGCACTGCCTAAAGCCAAGCTTTAGTTAGGAGTGACTGATGGCTTCCCAGAGTTCCTACCAGCCCGCCATCCATGAGTGTTTGCCAGCCCCCTGAGGCTCAAGGGACTCAGAACTGAGGGAAACTGAAAGAGTTGTGCTGGAACACTGAAACAAATCCAGAAACCTGCTTTTAGGTCATAGGTGAGGAACAAACAAGGAAGCAAACAAGCAAACCCAGTCTGTAATTACCCAGGTGCAGGGAGCTGCTCCTCCTTGGCTTTGCTTACGCCCTCCAGCACACCACTGACCCTGCTCACCCCTGTGGGCTGCTGGAAGGTGCTGACCCTGTTTTCAGAGGGTCCCAACCCTGGACAGCCCCGTGCAGCCTGACTTTAATACTCTCTGGACTAAGGAGAAGATTTACGCTATCAATGAGTCAGAAAGAAGATGAGAGCTCGTTCCTCATCACAGAATGAGTCAGAAATATATAATATAGCAGGACAAACTCCTCCCTGAATGAACAGCATAAGAGTTACTATCAGAGTAAAAGGAACTTCTTCCCTGGTAATCAGAGCTAATTTACTGGGGAAGCCCTAAAAGCCATCCAGAGAGCTCCAGCAGTGTCCCAAGGAGCCCGTGCCAGAGCAGGGCTGCTCCCACCTGAGGATCCTGGCTCCAGCACCCCACAGTGAACCCATCCTCTCGGGGCCAGTGCCCTCCCTGGGTGGTGACCCCAAATTAGAGCAAGATCTCCTCTGCAGAGGGCTTTCCCTCGGTCCCAGGCTGAAGGATGCCCGGAGATGAGCTCAGCCCTGGTCTGGCACTGCCCACGGAGCCCTGTGCCCTGGCAGGGAGGGCTGGGAGCAGAGCCCACAGCATCTCCTGTCCTGCCGCTCCTCGTGCCCGCTGTGCTGTGGGCACAGAGGGGATTGCGCTGCTGCTGGGCACACCTCGCCCTCCTGCGGGCAGTGCAGAGGCTCTGGGAAGAGCCGGCTCCTTATCTCACCGACACTGCCGGGCACCGCCTCCCAGCCCGATCCCCCTCGGCGTGACAGCGCCAGGGTGACCTTGCTTGATGAATTTCGAGTCACTCATTAAACTGCTTGGCGAAAGAATAGAGAAAATTAACTGACCATTGCTCTGTCGGGAGAGAAGGAGGCCGACGCAATTTGCTTTTTATTTTAGCTTAGGTTTTTTGTTTTTTTTTTTTTCAAGGAAAGCGAACCCGCCGCCCCCGTCCCCGCCTGCCACTAGAGGTCATTTGAGCACCGGGAGAGGGACCGGCGGCGGCTCCTGCCCTGGGCAGGGACACCTTCCACTGCCCCTGGCTGCTCCAAGCCCCGTCCAACCTGGCCTGGGCACTGCCAGGGATCCAGGGGCAGCCACAGCTGCTCTGGGCACCCTGTGCCAGGCTTCCCCACCCTCCCAGGGAGGAATTTTTTCCTAATATCTAATACAAGTTTGGAGCCATTCCCCCCTTGTCATGTAAAAAGTCCTTTTCAGCTCTCTTGGAGTCCCTTTAGGCACAGAAAGGGGCTCTGAGGAGGCCTCAGAGCCTTCTCTTCTCCAGGCTGAACAACCTTACAGCTAAAAAAATGTTCTGGTGCCTGTTTTGGGTGGTTGTTTCTGTTCAGAAGGGCAGGAAATGTCCAGTCATGGACATACAATTCACTCATGTCCAGTAGCAAAACCAGCAATGGTTCATACCCAGCAGAGCCCCAGGCACAAGGCTGCTCCCAAAGTCCTGGCCCAAGCAGCCCCAGGGGCTCCATGGGCACGGAGCAGCCGGGGCTGTGCTGTGGTGTCCGAGCCCTCTGCAGAGAGCAAACACCTCTGGGCACCTCTGGGCACCACTGACCGGGCACTGACAGCTCCTGCGCTGCTCCCAGCGCCACCAGCTCCTGTGGCAGCACCAGCGTGTCCATCGCTGCCAGCACTGTCACCCCTTCTGCCCAAGCTCCTTGCCTCCAACCTTTCTAGCTTCCCGAATCTCTGCCCTCTGTGCAGCCTCTTGTCTGCATCCATCCACTCACACACATCGAAGCAGCCCCAGCTTCCCTCCTCATTCTCAACTCCTCAGTACGTTTCAAGCCAGAATTAATTAGGGGGATCAAAGGGCCCTTCTTGCTGTCCCCTGGAGCCCTGCCTTGGCGGGCTGGCCGTGGCCGGCTGGCTGCACACAGCAGCTATCACCGGCTGCAGATGCCGAGCAGCAGCAGAGGGAGGGCCACAGCCGAGCACGGCTCCTCTGCAGCTCCCTGCGTGGCTGCACTAATCGCTCAGCAGACGCTGCTGAGTTTGTGGAATTGGCTGCTGATGGGACCGTGGTTGACTTTATCCCTGGATCCTGTCTGTCTTTGAGTCATCTTCCTTGTGAGTCACACAGCCGCTAATCCCTTGGAGATAAGGGCCTCATCCAGCTCTCTCCACGCAGGTACTGCTGCCTCTGCCTGCTCTTCAAAACAGGAATAAATCCGTGTGAGCTGAGGTTGTGGTGGGAGCACTCCAGGACGCACTTGTGGGGTGGCTTGTCATGCCAGCTTCGTGCCACCTTGGGAGCCAGCCCCCCCAGAGCCAGGGCTCTCAGCCACTCCTGCTCAGCAGCCCGGGGGCTCCTGGCTTCCCAGAACATTCACCCTGTGGGTAAACATGCCTGTTCCTCCTCTCCTCCAAGGCCTGGGGATCTCCTCCCTTCCCCAGCACAGCTCTGCATCCCCAGCAGCAGGACCAGAGGGACCCTCCTGTGCCTGGTACACCTCCCTCAGCAAGGGTGAGCTGAAATGCAGCATCATTTGTGTCCTTCATTCTAACACCTTCTATGCATCTGTCAGTACATTGTTCCTGCTTTAATTTTTCCCTTTGTTAAAATGTGTTTTATCCCAGCTTAAATCTCTCTCAGTTACACAACTGCTTGTGCCATCCATCACCAGAAACTTCCCACATGGCAACTGGAGACCACAATTAAGTGATCTTTAACCCCTTGACTCACCTCTTTAATCTTTCAACCCATGGCAGATTTCCAGCCCTCAAGCAGCTCTCACAGCTCCTGCCAGGACTGTGCAGCTTCTCAGCCTTGCTGGGAGCTGAGATACCAGCACTGCCCCCAGGATGTTACTGGTCTGACTGGTGCTGTGCAGGGAATCCTCTCTGAGAATTGCTTTGGCATTTGCCTGTGGATACCCAGGACCAGCATGAGCCACATCATCACACTGGGCTCGTGTGTGCTGCTACCTACCCTGTCCCTCGAGCCTGTCCAGTGATCCCCAGCTCTGGGATGTGCTCCCCTTTGCCCCTGCTCTTTCCTGGCCATGCCTTCACCCTCTGCCTGCAAGGCAGGGCCCAGCGTGGGTCTGAGGGGCATCAACCCCTGGGAAACCTTCTTTGAGTCCCACTCTTTTATCTCCTTTTTGTACCTGCAGTGATCCATGAAGCCTCTGCTGTTTCCAGAAGCAGCATCCCTGTTCCCAACATTGCCTAAGCCCCAGGAGCAGGAGGAAAGGCCCCATCCTCTCCTGCAATGAGGCACAGGTGAGCGCTGGGTGCTGCCTGCCCTGATCCAGCCCACCTACAGAACCCACCCTGGCAGTGAGCTCAGCCCCCAGCAATGCTGCTCTGCTTTTCCCACCCACAGGGTGGGACACCCTGCTCTGCTGGCCTCACCCGTGTCACCAGGGATGATGTTCTCCTCCTCCGTTGTTCTCCCTAACCCAGGGAGTGGAAGCCACATTTGTATGCAGAGTTTGAGAGCAATTAAATTGAATTGTAATTATTGTATATCACAAATTAGCAATTTCTACCATGCTAATATTAATTCCTAACACAACGATAAGGCCTATCAGGCAGTGAGGATGGAGCAGGAGTTTGCTTGCTTGGAGAGATGTGTGCAAGCAGAAATCGCTGCAGACATGGATATCCCACAGCAGGGAGGGGTTCCTGGGCTGGGGGCACTGAGGTTTGCATTCAGGCTCCAGCCTTGCCAGGGCTGGTGCTGGCTGTCAGAAGTCCCCACCCTGTCAGAGGCAGCCTGTACAACATCCTTACATCACACGGAAATCCGAGCAGATCAAAGCCGAGGCAGCTGGACACACGCTGTGGATGAGCGCTTCCCTCGGGGAGTTAATCAAGGACACAGCAACCCCTGCAGCTGTGGAATGAGCCCCGACAGAGCCTCGGTGGGCACCGAGCTGGTGATTTGCAAGGAAGCCCCTCTCCAGGAGGTTGCTGCAGGTGCCTCAGTGCCCCTGGCAGTGGCTGGGCTTGTGGGGGCTGCCAGGAGGGAAGGCAGGAGCTCAGGGATGTCCCTGGCAGCTGGAGCAGCAGCCGGGATAGGTCCTCAGCATGCTTCTGTGCCAGGAGGGAGCAGGGAGGCTGCAGGCAGATGGAGAGGGTTGTGGGGCTGGGCAGGCTGGTGGCACACAGGCAGAGCTGGGTGAGGCTCAGCAGGCAGAGGAAGAGCAGCGAGCATCCCCCCAGGATGGGCATTTCCCATCACTCATCCCCTGGGACTGGCATTCCCCAAGGAGCTTGTCCCAAGCAGGCTCTGCTCACCTTCAACTATAGTGATTTAATATCAGTGAGGTAATTTTGTCCCAAGGGTTATTTATCTGTCTATTGAAGAACCCCAGCCCTTTATGAGTCACTGGGCTGCACTACAGCCCTGTGATGAATTACACTTGGACACATGCTAAATGACATTTACCAATAAATTTATGCAGATTTCTCCTGTAATCCTTCTCCTCATCAAAAGTAGTAATGCTTTCTCTAATGCAAATGCACTGCGAGAGCCTCACCACATCAAACAGGAGCTGGGCTGAGTAGCTCGGAATTCAGAACGATCATCTTCCTTGTGCTCATGAATAACCATTTCCTACGGATGAATATTCAACAAAGCCCCGGCAGAGCCTGGCGCTCCTGCCAGAGCCCCCTCTGAGGCCTGTCCCAGTGCCTGTGCCCAGCAGCTCTGGCCAGCCCTGCAGGCAGATCCCACACTCCTTGATTGCACACTCCTTGACTGCACACTCCTTGACTGCACACTCCTTCCCCTCCCTGCTTCCAGCACCAGATCTCCTGGGCTCCACTGACGGGCTCGGAGTGGGTGCAGAGCAGTGCTAGACTGGCAGCTTTGTGGGTGCTGTGCTGAGCTCTGGCACTCACCCTGTGGCACTCACCCTCTGGCACTCACCCTGTGGCACTCACCCTGTGGCACTCACCCTGTGGCACTCGCCTTGTGGCACTCACCCTCTGGCACTCACCCTGTGGCACTCACTCTGTGGCACTCACCCATGCTCTTGACCAACACTTCACTGGCACAGGTGCCCAGAGCAGCTGTGGCTGCCCCTGGATCCCTGGCAGTGCCCAGGCCAGGCTGGACAGGGCTTGGAGCAGCCTGGGACAGTGCAAGGTGTCCCTGCCATGGCAGGGGTGGAATGAGATGGTCTTTGAGGTCCCCTGCAGTCCAAAGTGGCTTGGGATTCTCTGATTCTTTCTCTGAAGACCCTGCAGCAAACATGGCAGTGTCTGCTCCTTCAGCTCCCAGTGCAATCCTGTGCTCCCTGCTGTGTTACAAGGAAAGGCTCCAGATTCCCAGCTGCTGCTCTGGAGAGGGCAGGAGAAGACAGGGAAAGGTCAGGACAGCAGGACAGGTCTGGTTGGTGACTGCCCAGCATCCCAGCACAAAGAACTTACGCCATAAGGCCCCAGGCTGGGCACTCCAGGGATCACTGAACACCCCTGGGGTGCTGGAGGGGGGATGCTGAACATGTAGAGCCCTCAGCAATCTCTGATCAGTGGGGTTTACATTTTTATTCATTTTAAAGATGATTACATTCTGAGCAGTAATGATCCAAGCTAACGAACAGCCTGCCACTTCAAGGCTTGGCAGGAAAAGTCATGGGCTTTTTCCTTCAGCCCAAAACACAGACAATATGGAAATAAATGATTCCTTTCACAGTTGTTTAATATAATTTTCTCTGTTCTGGGTTTTATGCCCTGGCATCCTTGCAGTCTCAGTTAACCCAGGGCAGGGGCAGCTCCAGCACTCCAGGGAGTTCCCTGCCAGCTGGATCAGCAGGGAGGAATGGGAGAAGAGCCAGGAGAGGCTGCAGCTGAGGCTGCTGAAGGGGCTGGCTGGGAGAGGGGCAGCTGTGCAGGGCACCCACTCTAGCTCAGCCGAGGAAAACTGCCCCAAAGGCTTCTTTGGAGCCCAGCAGCTCCTGCTGCAGGACCTCTGTGATCTGGGAGGTTAAAAGGCACCTATTAACCAAGGTGAGAGCCTCTGGGACACACTCTGAGAGTGATTTATGGCTTCTCCACTCACACAGAGCCAGCTCAATGCCCTTCTTCTGCCTCTATTTATTTTTCTTCTTATTACTGTGAAATAAATATGAAGAGGATCTAAATTCAGACTCTCAACCCAGACTTTGCTGCTGCAGGACCAGCAAAGGGGGAGCTTGGGGTTGTGACTGTACAACTCCAATCAGGAGATGTTTTTATAACACCTGCTCTGCATGGGAAGTTCCTACCTGCCATAACTGGAGGAAAAAAAAGATTTAAAATGCACAAAAACACTCCTAGATGGCTGTGGGGTGCTGGGGAAGGCAGCAGCCCAACAGGCACTTGCCAGGAGCCACCCTGGTTGTGCCTGGCAGGGATGTGGCCAAGCATCACCAGGGGAGGAGCTGCATCCACTGCTGCTCTCCTGCATCCACTGCTGCCCTCCTGCATCCTCTGGGCACAGTGCCTGGGTGGGGGCTTTTGCTCTACAAAGCTCGTGGGGCTGCTCCAGGTGTGCTGGACATGGCTCCCCACCATCCCCTCACCATCCCGGGTGCCCAGCACTGCCTGGAGCTCAGCTCCCATCTGTCCTGTGCCAGCCTCACCTGTGCCACTGCTACTTCACTGATTTCTGAAGGTTCAAGCTATGAAATCCTGCCCTTGCTATAAACATTTTAATTACAAGTTTCCGGGACTTCTTTCCTAAGATAAACACATTTTAATTGCAAATCGCTTCTGCTGTCTTTACCCACCCCCCAACCCTGCCAGCAGCTGCTGGGTTTAATATTTAATGAAACTGCTCCTGGGCTGGGCTGGATGCAGCAGCGGTGCTGGGGGCACTGGAGCACCCCCAGAGTGCCTGGAGCGAGGCAGGGGGACAGCCTGGGGTGCAGGAGAGGGGCAGCTCCTTGGTCCTGCAAAGCCACCACGTCTGGGGGTGACCCTGGCCCCAGACCTCGTGCTTGGGGCACAGCAGCTGTGACACGTGCCCCTGCCAAAAGGGACAGGGTCACCAGTGGTGAGCGTGCCCCACCCAGCAGGGAGGCTCTGGGCAGTTTCTGGGCTTGGCCCCTGCCATGGCCACCAGCCCATCCCTTCCCAGCAGCCACATCACGGTGGCACAGCCACGAGCGGAGGCTCCGTGTCCCCTGTGCCACCGCTGCCTGTCCCCGGAGCCACCCCGTGACAAGGAAATGCCATTAGCTGTTCGTGTGATCTCACGTGCCACCACGTGTAGGACAGGTCTCTGGGCACAAGGCACCACGAGCCAGCCCTGCAGCACTGAGCCAGCAGAGCTGTGCCAGCAGGTCCTGTGGGGCTGGGGGCTTGTCACCTGGGCGGTGGCTGTGTGGCTTCTCCGGTGACACCCTGGCTGGAGCAGGGCTGGCAGAGCTCAGGGAGCACCTGCACGGGACCCCCTCAGTGCTGTGCCATGGGGGGGCTCGGGGTGGCCCCAGGGCCATGCTCTGGCACGTGTGTTCAGCTGCCACCCCCCGGCCTGAGTGGCACCACATGTGCCACCCTTCCCAGGCACGGCTGTCACCTCGGCTGTCACCTCGGCTGTCACCACAGCTCCTGGGGAACCGGCTCTGCCCAGGGTGTGGGGTCTGGCTCCAGCACAGGGACTGTGACCAGCCCCACGCAGGCCCTTGATGTGTTTGAAACCCACCCTGCACCACCAGAATCTCACACAGGGAACCAACTGAGAGCTCCCACTGCTCTGCCTTTTATTCCTTCACTTTTGTTTCCCCTTTTCTCTCTTCAAATCTTCCTTTGAAACCCAAACTTCCTGCAGTTTGAAATGGACAATCAGGCCGCCACGGCAGCTGCAGCCCAAGAGCTTCAGCTCTTGGCAGGAGGATCAGAACTACAAAACTATTTCTTTGAGGCAAATTATGCATTCATCCAGCTCATTTGAAACAAAATATGATTTGCAATTTAACTTTCCATAATGAGCTCCTGCTATTATACCGTTTCCATAATGGCTGGTTTCATTGGAACAGATTGTTGGTGCACATGGTTTACAAAACATTTTCAATGCAAGCCCCGTTTTTTCTTATTTTAAATAGCAACAGCTGCTAAGCATGATAATTATTGTATTTCATCAAAATAAACTTACCGAGTTGCTTCTTGATGCCACTCGTCACAATTTTCCAGCGGACCTGCAGGTTATTAAAGAAGCTGAAACTTTAATTCAACAAAGTGAGAGCAGCACCTCATCCAACTCCCTGCCACGGGCAGGAACACCTTCCACCATCCCAGGCTGCTCCAAGCCTGGCCTTGGACACTGCCGGGGATGTGGCAGCCACAGCTGCTCTGGGCACCCTGTACCAGGACCTCAGCACCCCAAGGAAGAGCTTTTTCCCCAAATCTAATCTCCATCTACTCTCTGACAGTGTGCAGCCATTCCTCCCTGTCCTGTCACCACATGCTCTGGTAAATAAATACTCTCCCTCCATCTTTCCTGCAGGCTCTCTTTGGGTACTGGAGCACCAGGAGAAGGCAAAGAGAAGCTGTGGTAATTAATTCCTAATTGCATTTGCTTGCATCACTGTTTCCCCTGCTGTTCCCAGGGCAGCTGTCAGGGCTCCCCAGCGTGGAGCAGCCCCAGAGCTGCAGCCAGAGCTCCCATCCCACACACCCCCAGCTCCTGCTGACCTTCTCCAACACCAGCTCAGGTGCTGAAGGAGGATTTTCTCCTCTAGTGGCTGGAGGGAGGATAATGGCAGAGGGACAGGAGTTTATTACTGAACAGCAAGTGAAAGTCTTATTTGTTGAAAATTTTCCGGGGAACTTCTGAGAGCTGTGTTTAGTGGCTGTGGTCGTCTGGAGATTTATGGATGTGCAGGATAATGATGCTGGAGAAGCTATTCCAGCCCCCAGTGAAAGGCTGCCCTTTACAACACCTCAGCGTTTGGATTTAGATGACAGGTAGTAATGGCACCACAGAAACCATTACTGTCCATCAAGTAAATAATCAACACACGATATAAACGGTTTGGCCTTGCCCAGACTCCCATGAGCTATGGCAAACAGTAAAAATCCCCAAAAAATCAAACCCAGAAAGGACAAAGGATGCTTTTGAGGAAAAAACACCCCGCAGGAATAGGGACTAGGGAGCTTCCCTTGCAGCAAACAGGAGAGAGGGCAGTGCATTTGTCCTGATGTAGGTGTGGAATTAGTGAAAAGCGGGTGAAACGCCAAGCTCTGTGCCGCAGCCAGGACCCAGCTGCCATTTCCCCTCGGCGGGCTCCGTGCCAGCGCCAGCTCCCGCAGGCTGACAGCGCTTCGCCGCCGGGTTTGTCACCACAGCACCAAGAGGGCGATGAAACCCCTCCCTTGGGGGGCACAGGGAGCGGCACAGCAGCGCCCGGCCAGCCCCGTGTGCCTGCAGGGTGCACCGGCCCCACCGAGCCCGGCTTCCCTGCGGGCTGTGCGGGACCCGCGACACCGCTGCTGCCACCGCACACGGGCTGTGTCCTGAGGGCTGTGCGGGACCAGCGACACCGCTGCTGGAGCTGCCACCGCACACAGGCTGTGCGGGACCCGCGACACCGCTGCTGCCACCGCACACGGGCTGTGTCCTGCGGGGAGCTGTGCGGGACCCGCTGCTGGAGCTGCCACCGCACACAGGCTGTGTCCTGCGGGCTGTGCGGGACCCGCGACACCGCTGCTGGAGCTGCCACCGCACACGGGCTGTGTCCTGCGGGCTGTGCGGGACCCGCGACACTGCTGCTGGAGCTGCCACCGCACACACGCTGTGTCCTGCGGGCTGTGCGCTCCTGGCGCTCCTGCCCGGGCACCGTTCCAAGGGCAAAGTCTGAGTCTCTGCGAGTCCGCTCCGCTGGTTTCGCAGTGTTTACAGGGCTCCCCCGATGATCTAACGCTGCACAAAGCCATTGTAGGATAAATATAGAGCACTGCAGCGCCATAAATCAGCCGGCTCGGCAGCACGGCAGGATCGGGCTCACGGTGGGGTGTGGGTCCGCTGGCACTCGGAGAAGGGGGAGCGGGTGCCTCTCCGTGTGACAGCGGCCCTTTGTCACCAGCCTGGGCTGTTCTGCCCGCGAGGAGGTGACCACAGGCGCTGCCGTGCCCGGCGTTGGAGCGGCGCTGGCAGCCACGCGCGGACGATGGGCTATCATACTGTTTATCGAGGTCTGGCGGAAAGAAAACAAGCTAATGGGGCATTTGCTGATTCAATTCGTTGAATTTGAACAAATCTTTTTAATCCTCCTCTCCCGGGGATTGGAAAGGTCAGAGAATGGGCAGAATGTGCACTTTCAGGTATTGAAATTAAACTTGTTAAGAAATCCATATTGATTTGCACTTCTCTGAGAAATATTGAAGCCTCCAGATTTAGCCTGGGTATTGATTTTCTCTTCCAGGGGAAAGACATCGGCACAAAGGGAAGGTATTACACGTGGCAGTAAACACCTTCAATCACTGCCCGCTCTGCCTCCACCAACGCGAGCAGCCGGGCCGGCACTGCGGCTCCGGCGCTCCTGGCCGCAGGGTGCTCAGAGCCTGCCTGGACACGGCTCAGGCATGCTGGGTCGCTGCCCCACACCTGCCAGGGCTGAAAAGGGATTTGGGCTGTGCCCTTAAGGCCCTGGTTTAGCTTTTGGCCAGCCACAATCACAACCAAGCGTTCGGGAATTTGGGGATGGTCATTGTGGGTCTTTCCACTCCGTGCTCCTCCTGTTTAGCACTGCCAGCCCTTTCACTGCTTTGCTTTTAAATATTGCCCTAAGATGGGGGTGCAACTCTCCTTTGACTGTTTTTAACACATGCAATCAGCAACTACGGCAATTAAGAGGCTTAATTAGCATCTGAATCAGCCTTCTCGAACAACCCCCTTTGCAACAGTAGCAAATAAGGGCGAGGGAGCTGAAATTCCCCCTGGGAGGGTGGGCAGGCCCTGGCACAGGGTACCCAGTGCAGCTGTGGCTGCCCCTGGGTCCCTGGAAATGTCCAAGGCCAGGCTGGATGGGATGGTGGAAGCTGTCCCTGCCCATGGAATGACTTGAGCTTTATGGTCCCTTCCACCCCAAAGGATTTTAAGGTCCCTTCTACCCCAAAGCATTCTGCAATTGTGTGAAGAAAGTGCAGAAAGGGCTGCACTTTCTGATGTTGGGGCTGTTCCTGGAGCTCCCGGGAGGATTTCACCCCAGCAGAGCTCCTGTGCCGGGTTTCCCAGCGGCCTGTCCATTATTCCCAGCAAGGATTAGGATGTGCAGACCCAGGCCGAGGCTGCTCAGGCTCACACACTGCACACCAGACGTTCCCCTTCTGCAGGAGTGCAGTGAACGAGAGCCCCGCTGGCCCCTGAGCAGTCCCGGGGACCCCGTGGGGATCTGCCACTTCCATCAGAAGGTTCAATCAGATTCCAATTAAGTGACACATCACCGCGGACCAACTGCTTCAGAACTGCTTCCACTTAGACGAGCTCTGCTCCAGTGGGAGAGTTTAGAGCCGAGCCTCCGTCTGCTCACGCGCTCGTGGCAGCCCCAGCCTGACCTCCCTCCTCCCTGCCGGCCACGCTGCGCCGCTCTCGGTGCCCACTGCGGGGTCAGTGTGACCTACTCAGCCAAGCAACTTGCCAAACTGGACAATTTTATTGTTTTTCTCATGGATCTCCCAGCCATTAGGGAATCTCACCCCATCCGCACGCGGCTGCAGCCGCTCCCGCAGCGCCACGGTCGCGCATTGCCCTCGGCTGTGCCCAGACAGTCATCTCTGACTGCGTGTGTACCAACTGTAGGGAAGTAATTCATTTTCTTGCAACGTTAGAGGTGAATTAAACGCTGGATACTTGCTACCAGTCACTGGAGTAATTCTGCTCCTGAGTCCTTTCGAGGGAGGGAAGGAGGGAAGGAGGGAAGGAGGGAAGGAGGGAAGGAGGGAAGGAGGGAAGGAGGGAAGGAGGGAAGGAGGGAAGGAAATAAGCCCTTTCGAGACCACAGAAAATTGCAAAAGGATGTTTCTTCCAACCCGACATGACAAAATTGAATTCCAAGCTATTTAATGCATGCACGAAACGCCATAGAGGAACCCAGCCCGAGCACTCCATCCAGCACGACAGGGAAAGGGGTTCGGAACACAAGCATCGCTCCGGCACTAGCTCAGTGCTTCCAGCTCCGGACTTCCAGGCGATTCCACCGAAATGTAACTACTGGGTAAGGGTTCTCACGGACAGGGCTATCGCCAGCATTTCCATGGACACACAGCTATGGGAACACTGCGGTTATGATCACACGAACGATGGAGACCTCGGGAAGCCGCTGTCCTGGGGGGTTGGAGCCCGCTCAGTCCGCAGGGCACCAGGGCCAGGGTCCCGGCGCGGCCCTGTCCCCTCCCCGCCGGGGGTCCCGCTCCCACCGCAGGCGCGGCGGCCTGGCCCGGCCAGTGGCATTTCAGGAGTGAAAAACCAGCCCCACGGGCAGGGGCACGGGGAGCCTCCGGGTTTGTCCTTAAAAACGGGGTTTCACAGGTTACACCGTCACGAGGGTGATGCCATGCAGCCTGCCCACGGCCCAGCCCGCCTCAGACCGGCGTGGTTCGTCTGTTGGCCGGGTTGTTGTGCAAAGACTCCTTGAACTCTTTGGGGATGGAGTTATGGACCTGTAAAAAACCGTGGTCCCGCTCCGAGTTGAGCAGCGTCCCCATGGTAACCTTGGAGGGATCCCTGGAGAGGGTGAACATGGAGATGTCGGTGGAGGGGATGGTGCTGAACCCTTTGCTGATGGGCGACATGTCCCGGGAGCGGGGCTCGGTGGAGCGGGAGCTGGACCGCCGGCGGAAGCGGTACCTGTAGGGGGGCAGGCGGGTGAAGGCCGACCTCTTCAGCAGCTCCGAGTGGGACCTCGCACGGATCTGGCGGTGCTTCTCGATGTACATGTGCACGGCGATCACCCCCACCATCTCAGCGATGATGAAGGACAGCGCCCCGAAGTAGAAGGACCAGCCGTAGGAGTAGCTCTTCTTGGAGTCGCTCTGCCCCGGGTCCCCCGCGTTGGCCGAGATGTAGACTATGATCCCGATGATGTTGCTGAGACCTGCGGGGGGACAGGCGGGGCAGGCGCTCACCTGAGTGCCAGCAGTGGCTGGGGGAGCATGTCCCCATGGGGCACCAACCCTCTGCCAGCACACTCGGACCAAATCCCCTTGCAGACCTCTGCTGATCTCCCAGGACACTTCTACATTCCCTTACACACTTATCCCTTACACATTCCCAGGAAAGAGGAATAACCACTGTTTTCTCTAGAAAAGGGACATTTTGGGAGCTGGTTGTGCTTTGCCTTGCTGAACAGCGAATGCAGGAGCCTGGCTGGTGTCATGCAGCAGCAGAGCCAGCCTGAGGGGTGCAGGGGGATCCCCCCAGCATGAAGCCAGCTCGCCATGGCCCTAGGAGCACAGGGAAGCTGGAATGGCTCCATCTCTTTCCATTTCTGGTGGAGTCCCGAGGCTCTGTTTGGGACAGGGGCAGCCTGTGCCCCAGCAGCAGCAGCGGGGCTGTGCTGCAGGCTGGGGAGAGGCTGGTGCATTCCCAGATTTACTTAATGAATCGATTATGTTCTCTCTGCTGTTTTCTCATCTGCATCAGCAGCGCCTGCCAGCCAAGGAGGAAGAGTCATTTGTCTTTTTGTGGGGAGAAGAAAAACACAAAATAGAGCGGTTCCTTGAGACAAAGACATTGTCACGCGATAATCAGGGGAAGCGTTGGGGAACAGCACAGAGGAATGAGTAATCCAGCAGGAACAGCCTCCCCAGAGAGTGATCTCCATGTGGCAGCCCCTCTGCCTGGTCCTGCTGCTGCTGGCCCAGTGCCCACTGACTGTCCAGGATGGAGGGCAGAGCCCCCCGACCCTGTCCCAGGGTCTGGTAACCCCCAGGGGGATGGCTGCGCTTGGGGAGCCCCTCCTGGGCCGTGCCCCCAAGTGGGCTCTGCTCGAGGCAGGGCAGGGGGGCACTCGAAGCCCTCTCTGGCACAGGGACCATGGCCAGAGAGCCCTGACAGTTTTTCCCTTCTGTGGGGATGTTCCCACAGGGCTGGAACAGCTCTCACACCTCAGAACCTCTCAGTGCTGACAGCCTGGGAGGACCCACACCCCGCCCCTGCTCCCCCGTGTCCCCCAGGCCGGAGGAGCCCCTGGCAGCTCCCACCTGCAGAGACGAAGAAGATGCCAGCGCTGAGGATGACGTTGTGTTTGCTCTTGTAGAACTCGCTGGCGGCCACGCACAGCCCCCCGAAGAACAGCAGCCCCACGCTGAGGATGGGGAAGATGCTGGACGCTCTCACTGCACCTGTGGGACAGGAGAGGGGCAGCATCAGCCTCAGCACCCCCCGCACCTGGGAAGGATCCGTGCGAGGCACCCCTTGTGCTGCCAGGATGGATGGGGAGACCCAGCACTTGTCCCCACCAGGCATCCTCTGCTTGTCATGGAGCTCTGCAATGGTTTGGGGTGGAAGGGACCTTAAATCCCATCCAGTGCCACCTCCTGCCATGGGCAGGGACACCTTCCACCATCCCAGCTTGATCCAAGCCCCATCCAGCCTGGCCTGGGCACTGCCAGGGATACAGGGGCAGCCACAGCTGCTCTGGACACCTGTGCAAGGGCTCCCCACCCTCCCAGGGAAGGATTCCTTCTGCATATCTCACCCAAATTTCCCCTCTTTCAGCAGAAACATGGGCAGTCCCAAGGCTGGGTGAGGGTGGCCCTGCAGCCAAGGGACACTGTCCCCTCAGTGTGGGCATGTGCCAGGCACCGTGACAGAGGCTGGACACAGGTGACACCCCCGACATGCAGAGCCACACGTGTGTGCCAGGCTGCTGAGGGCTCACCCAAGCTCTGCATTTCCAAACAAGAGGCAGCAGGGGCATGCAGCAGCCTGGGCACTCCCTGAGCTGCTGGGGCTGGAAGGAATCCTGGGAAAGGACCCTGTGCCCATGGCCTGGTGCTCAGCCCAGCCCCCCGACTGACCCAGCTGCTGCTCATCCAGTTCTTGCTCTGGACTCTCAGATTTCCACAGCTCTGCTCACCCAGTGGAGGGGAGAGCGAGTTTAATGAAATGGCTTTGCAGTTTTAGTAGATTAGTGCTGAAGTTCTCCCACTCCCTCTCACATTTAAAGTAAAAAGTCTATTTTAAAGCCCCCAGGAGTGGAATTTTAATGGAGCTTCTCTGTATTTCTCTGCTTTAATAACGGCCCTAGTGGAGGGATGAGAGCCCAAGCCAAGGCACAGTGTATTTTTGGTGCAGCAGGTAGTGATCTGCTGCATTCATTACTCTCTACTGTCATTTTGGAAGCTGGTCCATGCAGGAAAGTGGATTGGGCTGGGCTTTAAGGTCCCTTCCAACCTGGGCCATTCTGGGGTGCTGTGGGAAGGTCTGTGGTTCTGCCCCGGAGCTTGGCTGGCCCCTGGGACAGGAGGACCCACTTTTCCCAGGAAATCTGCCAGCTCAGTTCCCTCTGTGTCCCTGTGCTCGGCTGCCCGTGCAGAGAACCTGGCACCTGCTGCTCATGCTCTCCTGGCAAGCCCAGCCTGGCTGGAGGCTCAGGGAGCAGGGACACCAGCAGGGACGTGGAGACGTGTCCCTGTGTGCTGCACCTGGGGTCTGCGGGGTCCCGGTCCCCCGTGGGGGCACCAAGAGGCTCAGGCTGTGCAGCAGCTGCTGGGACTGGCCGTGGGGACAGTGCCATGAGCACGTGGCACTGCAGCGTGGCACGGCCAGGCTCGGGTAGCCCAGATGCTGCCCAGGGGGGCTGTGACCCCTCAGCCTCCTGCTGGGTGACACCAGGGCACAGGGAGGGGTGCCCTGCGGTGTGAGGGGCCCAGGGGGTGTGCCACAGGAGCAGACTCACGGAGCAGGTACTCGGCCGTGTCTTGCTCGTAGTCTGCATCCTCAGGGAAGTGGTCGATTTTCTTGCACACTCCTCGGAAGGTTCCTGGGGAGACACAAGCCAGGAAATGCTCAGATCCTGCTGGCCAGGATGTGCAGCAGCCCAGGGGCCTTCATGCTCTAAAGGGGGACACTGAGGCACAGAGTGGGACTGCTCTGGAGCAGCAAGGGGCACGGAGGGTGGCATCTCCCCAGAAGGGCAGCCCCTCAGCATCCTGGCTCTAGAGCACGTGCTCAGGTCATGCTGGCTCTGTCCCCTCTGCCATGGCAGCAGGAGGACACGTCACCAGGGACCAGGGCTCCAGACAGCACAAGGCAGCCCTCGGGGTGTCCTGCACACTCCCAGGCTGTGCTCAGGGGAGCTGAGCAGCACGACAGGCATCAGTCAGAGCCTGAAGATGAAGCTCTGGAGGAGGCAGGCTGTCATCCAGAGGGAGACACAGCATCGGAGGGAGAATCGCCTGCTGCCGTTGCTTTGGGAACTGTGGGAGAAGGGGATGCACTGGGCACGGTGAGGACAGCAGCTCACAGCACAGCCTCCTCCCCCCAGCTCTGGGCTTCCACCCACCTTGTCCCTGTGCCCAGAGCCAGCAGGCTCTGCCCCACGCTCCCCAGAGCTGCTCCCCACGGGTCCCTCTGCTCTGCAGCCATCAGGCACTGCCGGAGTGGGGCTGCAGCCACGGCTGAGCAGAGAACACGGCCGGCTGCCCGGGGCAGGGGGCAGCCCCGGCTCCGCGGCATCTACTCACACTCCGACATTTATTTTGTCTCCTTTACTCCCTCTGTTCACCAGCTGATGCCCGTCGTCATGGCAATGCCGAGCCACCTGACACACAACTTCAGGCTCCAAGCGCACACCACAACAAGGCTGCAAGCCCAAAAATCCCCTCTGACCTCCGAGGTGCTCCCCAGGAGGGAACGCTGCCCCTGGGAGCTGCGGCTGGAAACGACCCCAGGATGGGAGAGGCAGCTGCTCAGGGTCCTGGCTGGGACACAGCCCCCCAGCAGCGGGGCCAGGTGTCACATCCTCAGCCCCCAGGTCCCCGACCCCCGACGCAGCTCCGTGTGCTCCTCTCCCGGCGCTACAGCCGGGCCTGGCTAAGTGACACCGGGACGTGTCCCAGGGGCCGTGCCCTGGCCCTGCTACCGCCTCTGGGCGCTCGCAGTCCCTGCCAACGCCTCCCCAGCCCCAGGTGTGCCCCGAGAGCTGGCACAGCCCCGGGCACGGCCCATCAGGGCTGGTGCCCTGCGGCAGGCTGGGCTGGGGGCTCCTTCCCGGCCCGAGAACGCCAGGCTGCTGCTCCCAGCACATCCCAGCCGCTGCTGAGCCCTTTCCAGCCCTGCCCGTGCCTGAGCCTGAGGCACAGCCCGGGTTCCGCTCCTCTGCGGCCGCTGCTGCGCCCGTGCCCGCTCGGCTGTCTCGGGGTGGATCTCAGGAATTTCCTTTCCCTATTAGTATGAGTCCCAATTAGCCAGCTTGGCTCATGGCCACCGCTCCCGGCCGGAGCCCAGCCCGGCAGCAGCGCCAGGGCAGGGGCTGTGCCGGGGGTCCCGAGAGCCGGCCCGGAGCCCCCCGGCAGCGGGCAGCAGCAGGAACCAGGCCTGCCTGTCCTCTCCTCCAGCAGGAGGGGGAGCAGCCCCGGCCCTGCTCCCAGCCGGTGCCATCGGGCAGGTGCCACCTCCCTGGTCACTGTCTGGTCACTGCCGCACACCCGGCAGGAGCGGAGCGGCCCCAGCCCCGTTCTGCCCCATCCTCACCCAACCGCAGCTCAAACTCTCCGTGTGCCGGCCTCACCTCAGTCCAGGGAATCCCCTCCAGCTGTAAAACCTTCCAGGGCTTTTTGAGTCTGCCAGCACCGGGACCGCGGGGCGCCTGCAGGCTGTCCCTACCCGGCGGCCCAGGCCCCGCAGCGAGCCTGCCCGGGGCGGCTGGCACCGGGTTTCACCGGGCACCGAGGGACTCGTACTCCCCACTCAGGGCACCGAGGGACTCGTACTCCCCACTCAGGGCAGCTTCTTGCGGGCACCCCTCCCCTGCCCTGCCCTCCCTCCCTCCCTCCCCTCCCGCAGGGCCGCTCGCACCCCGCGTGATCCTTCGATCCGCTCAGCGCCCCCAGCCCCGCAGCGCCCCAGCCGCACGCTGGGTGCTGGGACCCCAGCCCCGGACAGGGTCCATGCTCCCCCAGCCCCCGGGCAGGATCTGTGCTCCCCCAGCCCCCGGGCATGGTCTGTGCTCCCCCAGCCCCCGGGCAGGGTCCGTGCTCCCCCAGCCCCGGGCAGGATCCGTGCCTCCCCAATACCGCCGGGCTCCCGCACCGCCTTTATCGGCACATGCAGAGGCAATTAATTGATTTGATCTCAGGTTGTTTTCCTGTCAGAGCCCCTTTCCCCAGGGAGGGCTGGGGGGACGGGGAGGGGCCTGTGAGGGAAATAGGTTTGCAGTGGTGGAAATACAGCCAAGAATATCGATCCCAGCCCGACGAGCCAGGAGACTGAAGAGCTCCAGTTATGGTGTTAAAATCTCATTACTTTTCATCTGGTGGAACGGTTTTCCAGGGACCATTCTGGGTGCTACTGGTGTGTGCAAAGGAAGACTCAGGCTGAGGAGGATGAGCTGAGACCACTCTCAAATGAGAACAAAATTCCTTGCTCCCCTGGAAGTGGCTCAGCCAGGAGTCAAGGTCACATTCCAGCCCTCAGCTCTCTGCTCCTCCTGATATATCCGAGTGAGTTATCTCCCAAGTTGTGGTTTCCAGTAATGGCCTTCCTAAAGACAGTGTTACACTGAATCCATCTCGGGGAACTGGCGTGTCATTATGGTCTAAGTTCTCTGGAGCTGGAAAATTAATATTTTGGAGAGCCAGAGGTCGGAGCTGAGCTGGAGAGTGCTGGGGTAGGAAGGAGCCTGCTGCACAGTCCCAGAGATGCTCAGGCTCTGCATCCCTGAGTAACAAGAGCAGGATACCTAAATATCTCCGAGGAATTAAAACTTCAGGGCTCATCTTTTTTTACCTCCCACCCACCTCCCAGATGCTTGGAGAGATGGAGAGAAATTCATCCCTATTCCTTCCCTTCCCCAGCTCCAGGCTCTGCAAGGCATCCTGGGGCTCTTTGCACAAGGTCCCTGGTGTGAGACTGCAGAGCTCCGGGGTTTGGGTCTGTGCTAGCCACGGCCAGCACCCGGTGGCCACTGCACAGGGCTCAGTGGGTGACACCACGCAGCTCCTGTGGCCCTGGGGAAGGCTGTGGGGGGCCTCAGCCACCCCCCAGCGCACTGTTTGCCTCCTGCATCACCAGCTTTTCAACACAGCCAGAGCTCAAAGGCACACAGCAGCTCAGAGGAGCAGAGAAGGCTGGTGGGGGGGCTGCAGCCCCTGATGCGCAGCACTGAGCACCCCCCTGGAGCTGCTGCTGCAGCTGGGTTCAGGGGCTGTTCTCCCCCAGGCCAGGGAAGCCTTGGGGAGCCAGGGGACCTGTCCTGGCCATCCCACCAGCTCTGTGACCCCTCAGACCGTTACTGCTGGCCCCGAGCCCAGGAGAGCGCGTGAAGGCAGAGCCCAGAGCCCCCAGCCCCGCCGGCCCTGGGCCCTCAGCACCTGGCAGTGGGAGGAATCCTCCTCCTCCTCGGCAGGACTGAGCTGTCCCGCAGCACATCCCGTCGCCCCAGCAGCCCCACACCAGCTCCCCCGGCTCGGGAGGGATCTGGCTCCGTCTGCATTTCACACCCTCTCCCCCTCTCTGCGGTGGTGGCTTGTGCCTGAGCAGAGGCACCTACACAGATACGCCTGTTCCGAAGGACATTTTTTCCTGTTTTTATATATTAAAAAAACCCCCCCCACCAGTGGAAAAAACCAAAGTCAGACGAAAGGAATGCAGGAGCGGGGAGGCAGCAGAGGTGGCTGGGCTGTGGCTGTGAGCAGAGCCCGGTGTGAGCACACACCTGAGCACACACCTGGCAGGGACAGAGCCGGAGCACCCCCGGGGCTGGCGCTGTGGGGAGCAGGAGGTGCCCGGGATGGGCATCCCCAGGGGGACACGGCGAGCACAGCTTGGCACCACACCACGGGTGGGCTGGGAGCTCCTGGCAGCGCCAGCCCGCGAGGTGCCAGCGATCGGCGCGTGGCACAGGGACTTCACTCCCTCAGCGGTGTTAAATGGAAAAAAGGGGGAAAAAAAAAATCCACATTTTGACAGTGACTCATCATCTCCCATTCTGGAATCTGTGGGGTTGGTGCCACCTACACAAGGCAGTTCAGAAAAGCAAAACAATTCTGAATAATAGAGGAGGAAAAAAAAGTTTGCAGCTGATGGGTAATTTCCAGCCCTTTGCTCTGAGGGTTTTCTCATTTTTTCTCATTAGAAAAGTAATCAGGTAACACTCTGGAGCTGCTTCCAGGGGCTCCCCCCACGCTCTCCTGAGCTTCCTTCCTCCCTGCATCCTCCCAACCTTCCTCCCTCTGCCCTTGCACATGGCAGGAAAACACCACGCTCTGGGAAGATGCTGGGAAGGGGCAGGGGGGAGCAGGGGCCGAGGTGAGCGCAGGGGTTCTGGGTGGCCCCTTCTCTGCTGTGCCCCCGTGGCACTGGGCAGCAGCTGCCAGCGCCGGGAGCACTCGGATCACGCTGGGGAGGAGAGCACTCAGCAGCATGTCTAAGGAAATCATTTCGTGTTTTATCTTTAACAGTGGATAAACATTGATTTTTATTTTAAAAGGTAATTGACATTCCTATGAGAGCGCAATGAGAGCTGGAGCAGCCGGAATTGGCGTAAATAAGCCATGTGCTAGAAATTAATGAGCTTCACTGATTGAGTTTATCTGTTTAAATTAATACAATTCTGGCAATTATATAAAAAAAATAATGATCTTTGGTTTGTTTGCCTGCTTGGAGGCATTGATGGTAAGAGATGGGGCAGGGCAGGAGGCCTGGCCCAGCTGAGCCCAGAGCTCCTGCTCTCCCTGTTTAATGAACATTTTAGATGTACTTGGGTTAACTGATGAGCCTCTGGGAAGGGTTTGCCTTCCAGCCTGAAGGTAACAGGGGCAGCAGCTCAGCTCTGGGAGATTCCTGGATCCCACATCCTTGTCTAGCAGGGTGTGGGAAGGGGGTCTGTCCTGCGGGGTGGGAGCTCTGTGCCCCTTTGGCAAAGGGGGCTTGTGCTCATCCCCCTCCTCCCCTTTCCACCACTCCAAGGGCTGGCCAGAGCTGGAAGAAACTCCCAGCCCAACCCTGGCATGAGTGCCTGGTCTTTAGGGTCTCTTCCAAGCCAAACCATTCCACGATTCCATGATCCCACGATCCAGCTGGATAATTACAACAGATCCAGACACACTCATTGATAGGAGTGAGTTGGACCCACAAGATTCGTGTCCAGAACACTGGGGACAAAATCTGCCCAGCTGGGACTGGGGGGAAAACCAAGAGTCAAGAGTGTAAAACCTGGGGTCCTCTGGTGAATGCAGACAAAGGGAAGCTGTGGTGTGGGTGCTCGGGGGTCTGCTCCCACCCCGAGCTCAGCAGGGCCGGATCATCCCTAGGCTGCTTGAGCACCTATTTATACCAAGGAGGAGAGAAGCTGCACTGTGATGGGGAGCTGGAGGTTTCACTTCACCGGTATTAAAATGTCCTCTGAATTTCTAAAAACCTATAAATGACAATTTCATAGCTGTGAAGCGTGGCATCCAGCACAGGGGAGTGCTATTTTCGACTCCGTGTTGACAGCTGAAGGGGAATGGATCACAGAATTAAAAACTAGTTGCTGCCCAAGTCCAAGCAATCATGGCTTGATTATGCTTCTTATGGGCACACAGAGGCAAGTCAGAGGCACCAGCACAGACTCCTGGTGCTTTGAGAGGTCAATTCACAGAGCAGAAAACAATTATAAGCCAAATCACTTAGGAGAATGGATTTAAGCATAAAAGCACAACTGTGCACAGAGAATGATTTAAGAGTGTTTTGCCTGAAAACTCATCCCCATGACGGGAGTTTGCATTGGTTTAGAAACTGCCTGGCTAATAAGCAAACAGCTATAAAAATAAAAGCAGGCCCAACAAAGAGAAGAAAGGAGATATTCATAACTCTGAATATAAATCAGCAACTTGGAATTGTAGAGCGCCGATAGAGGCTGGAAGAAGCAGCGGAAAAGCATCAAAACGTCCTTCCCCAGTGCTCGGGGACGAGCAGCAGCACGGAGAGGAGCAGTGCCACCGCCCGCCGCCGAACAACGCGGCAGCGCCAGCCGCGGGCCCAGGAACGTTCAATCGTGATCGCAGCCGCGGCATTTCTCACTCTGCACACTCATCCGGGGCCGGGGGGGCCGGCTGGGCAACCCCGGCCTGGGCAGGGCTGGGAAAGGGGAAGGGGAAGGGAAAGGAAGGGAAAGGGGAAGGGAAAGGGAAAGGGAAAGGGGAAGGGAAAGGGAAAGGGGAAGGGGAAGGGAAAGGGGAAGGGGAAGGGGAAGGAAAGGGGAAGGGGAAGGGAAAGGGAAAGGAAAGGGAAAGGGGAACGGGAAGGGGGAGGTAGCACACCTGTCAATTACTGGCAGCTCCAGCTGTTATTTAGTGATGCAGTATAAATAGAAATATTTTAGAGGTACCTGATCATGTGGTTAGACAATGGCAGCAATAAAACTCGTGTGTGTTTGGAGCAGTTACTTAAAACACAAAATATATCTAATAGAGAAACTGAATGGAATTTTTTCCTTTGTTAACCTAGAGATTCCAGTAATTTAGTAATTTGCATGGGAGTTGGCAATCAGCACATGGACACGTAATGTGAATACACTATGCAAATAGCCAAGTCTGGCCATTGAACTCGAATGTAATTTGAACAAATATGTCCAAATTGACTCAGAAAGTACTAAATTAAGAAAAAACCCTTGGAAGTAAAGAAGATTTAAAATTAACTGGCTCAGGATGGAAAGGGAAAGGAAAGGAAAGGAAAGGAAAGGAAAGGAAAGGAAAGGAAAGGAAAGGAAAGGAAAGGAAAGGAAAGGAAAGGAAAGGAAAGGAAAGGAAAGGAAAGGAAAGGAAAGGAAAGGAAAGGAAAGGAAAGGAAAGGAAAGGCTGGGAAGGGAAGGGAAGGGAGGCTGAGGTGCTGCTCTGCCCACCCTGCAGCCCCACAGCTGCTCCAGGGGCTGGAGCTGGCAGCTGGTGGCACAAGCAGGGACTCGGCACGAGGGGACAGGCCACTGGCACAGAGTGACAGTCTGGTCACTCTCCTTTGGTGCAGCCAACAGCAGGCTGGGCAGTGACAGTGACTGGCACAGGGCCCGGCAGGTGACACAGTCACACACATCCTGGTGTGCTGGTGTACAGCAGCCTGGAAAAACTCATTTATTCATGGAATCATCACAGGATTCCAGAGTGGCCTGGGCTAGAAGGGACCTCAAAGCCCATCCAGTGCCACTCCTGCCATGGCAGGGACACCTCCCACTGTCCCAGGCTGCTCCAAGCCCATCCAGCCTGGCCTTGGGCACTGCCAGGGATGCAGGGGCAGCCACAGCTGCTCTGGGCACCTGTGCCAGGGCTGCCCACCCTTAATATTCCCTGTTTCAAGGTGAATCATCTGCTTAAATTTATGATCAACACCACGGTCTGTGTTTGAAGGAGGATGTTACTGACTCCATCCCATGAAGAGAGGGCTCAGGGCAGAGGCTGAGGAGGTGCCAGGGGAGCCTGGTGGGCAGTGAGCCCTCCATGCCCTCAGCACAGCCTGACCTCAGCCCAGCACTGCAAAAAGCAAATCATTCTGCCAAGGAGCCCCACAGTGCAGAATATCCAGGCTAAAAATATGTAAATGGCCATGAAAAGCACTGTCAGAGCTGCAGCGAGAGGAGCCAGTCGCCAAAAGGCAATTTGGAATTTCTGAGCTCGCTGCACGAGGCATTAAAAAGGTCAGTGTTTCTGAAATAAGGATCTTTACAAATAAACACATTTGCCGAGGCCTGGGTGAGTCACGCCAGAGCGGAGCACGGAGCATTTCCACCCTAATGCTCCTGACAGGCCGGGAGCAGGGAGATCTTTTCATGTTTACAGTTCATCAATAGTTATTACAGCTGCACAGTCAATCTTTAAAGCACATTTAGCCTGGGAGGAGGCTCGGCAGGTTGTTTTCCCCTGAAAAAGTGATATTAAATTTATTACGTTCTTCCTCTTTTATAGCATAGATTTGAAGGCAAGTATTTGAAGTTCAAATACACGACTGCCACTCCAGCACCTGCCTTTTTTAAAATATACCTGTGCTTCTGTCACATCTTCCTGGTATAAATATTTGAAGTTTTCAGCTGAAGTGGTAAAAGGGCCTCGATCCATCACAGCCTATTTATCCCAGGAATGCAGCGGGCATTGTGCTGCCGGTGCAGGCAGCCCGGAGCCGCAGCCCCCCGCCCTCCCGGCTCCCCTGGCGGGGCTGGGGTCGCTCCGGCCGCTCCGAGCAGCCAGCCCGGCCGGATTTAGCTGCTGCCTGCCGGAGGCAGCGCCGCCTCCTCACCATCTGCGGGAGGGAAGCAGCCCCGGGGAGCGGCTCCAACGCCCCAGATGGGCAGAGCGGTGCTCAGGAGTAGCACCATAGTTTCACTCTTGGCTTTTTTTGGAGAACAAGAAGGAGCTCTCCTGCAGACGGAGCATCAGGAGACAACTTTGCTGGTGAACCAGTGAGCGACGCCAACCTCGTCTTCCCCATCCATGAAAGAAAAGCTGCCCTTTTGAGCTGCCCAGAGACCCAGAGCCACCCCCAGGGCGTTCCACGCTCCCCCTGCCCTGTTTGGGAGCACCCTGGCACTACTGCACTGGCAGCAGGCTCCGTGCCTGGGCAGCGACAGGGCAGGGTGCATCTCATCCCTCACACAGCACTTTGGGATTCAGGCAGCCCCTGGACTCGTCTGTCCGAGGCTATGATGTCCCTGCCCACGCTCACCCTCCAGCCCAGGGAGCAGGACCCTGCTCCTGGCCCCAGAGCTGCTCCGGGGGGTCAGAGCTGGGCCAGCTGCTTCGTGGTCCCTGAGCCACTCACACCATCACCTTGGCCATTAAACAGCCTCACCTTCCCCAGCTTCCCAAACCTGGCTCAAAGCACAAAATCCTTTGCTAGAAAGCATCTGAGCTTTTAAACAACCCCGATTCCGCCTGGCCCTGCCATTGCAAACGCCAAACCAGCCCAGCTCCCCGTGGCTCTGCCCTTCGGGAGCCAAGGAGAGGAAGAGGAGAAAGGCGTGAAAGCCCCCGGGACGGGTGGCAGCAGAGAGCTTCAGCACTCACCCAAGGCTTTCCATCCTCCTCTTCTGCACTGAACCACGGAGAGCCCATCCTGCTGCTGCTGCAGCCAGGTGCTGCTCTGCCATCGCTCCCAGGGACAGAGGAGTTCCACCTGGGGCTGCCCCTGCAGCTTTACTGCCCTATTTTCAGCTCTGGCTCATGCCCAGGGTCCGTGGCGTTGCCCCCAGCCCGCAGCACACACCCCTGCAGGGAGGGCTGTGCCTGCAGCAGCCTTTGATGGCTCGGTCCCAGCTGCAGCCCAGCAGCTCCACCTGCTCATCGCCGAGGGCTCCCAGCTGCTCTCTGCGGGTGCTCCAGCAGCTGGGGCTGCCCCTGCATCCCTGGCAGTGCCCAGGCCAGGCTGGACACTGGGGCTCGAGCAGCCTGGGGCGGTGGAAGGTGTCCCTGCCATGGCAGGGGTGGCACTGGATGATGTGAAGGTCCCTTCCAACCCAACCCATTCCACAGTTCCATGATTCTGCTCTCCCCAGTTTACAGACGGGTAGGGCAGCGCTGCAGAGATGCAGATCACGAGCATCTGCTCGCTTTGGGTGCTCAGCTGGAGCCGGGGATTTCACAGCCCTGGAAAGGCTGTGCGCGGGAGGTGACGCTGCTGTCACAGCCCGGCCCGCGCCGCCAGCGGGGCTGAGCCCCCCCGAGCCGTGCTGCTGCTGACGGGACGTTCTGCTTCTCCTGCTTTGCGGGAGACTTCCCCGCATCCCGAGCGGGAGATCTGCTCAAACTGACGTCGCAGTGATTTCTAAAGAGTGCCTGAGCTCGTGTGCCCTGAGCAGCCCTGCCCAAGGCCCAGAGCTGTCCCTGAGCCCCTCAGCGAGCGACACGGGCGGTGTCGCACACTGCAGCCGTGCGGGCTGCCCATGGACCCGGGCAGCTCCCGATGGACCCGGGCAGCTCCCGATGGACCCGAGCAGCTCCCGATGGACCCGGGCAGCTCCGGCGGGCTGCAGCGGGCACAGGGCACTGCAGTGCCCAGCCCGGGTGCGCCAGGGCCGGGCCGAGCGCGGTGCCCGCAGGCGGGGCTCGGGGCTGGGGACTCAGGGCTGGGGGCTCGGGGCTGGGGGCTCGGGGCTCGGGGCTCAGCGGGGGCTGGGGGCTGGGGTCTCGGGTCTCGAGGCTCAGCGGGGGCTGGGGGCTCGGGTCTCGGGGCTCAGCGGGGGCTGGCGGCGCAGGCACGCGGCCCCGGCGGCGGGCGTGCACCGGAGCTCAGCCGGCAGCACCGGGGACGGGCTGAGCTGCCGGGAGCTGCTGCAGGCTAAAGGGGGCGGCGGCAGCGGGAGCCGGGGCAGCCTGGGGCAATACACAGGGTGTCTTTAATGCCACCAGACGCAGTTTTTTTTCCCAAGGCGCACACCAGCTCCCCCAGCCCCACTGTCCCCCAGGACCCTCTCTCTCCCGCTGATGGGGGCAGAAGCGGCCGCGGCTCCCGCAGCTCCCGGCTGAGGTCTCACACCCCGCTGCAGCTCCCCTGCTTCCTATGCAAGGCGCGATCGCTCTGATCCTGCAGCCTCTCGCGCTGGAGAGAAGGCCAAGACTGATGCACAGCGAACACGTTCATCCTCGGCTGGAGTGCTGGGGAGCGACAGGAGATTCTCCCAGCACGGGGAGAGGAGCCCCGGGGCCGCCAGAGCCCCCGGAGCAGCGGGCGGGCAGGGCCATCCGCCCGTGCCCACCTGGAGCGGCCCCGCTGCCAGCCCGGCCCGGGGGCACGGCTGCTGCGGCTGAGCCAGGCTGCCCGGGCTAATGCAGGGCTTGGCACGGCTGCAGAGCATCCCGGCAGGAGCGACTGTCCCTGCTGGCCGGGACACAGCCGGGAGTCACAGTGTGCCGCGGCAGGTGACAGTGACCTTTCCCAGGCAGGGAAGGCGCAGCCGCTGGCGATGCTCGGAGGTGGCGCTGTGATGCGCTCGGGGACGCTGAGGTGTCACACACAGCTGCGAGGAGCTGGTGTTAACACCGAGCTGAGCATCACCGGCCTGGCCTGCAGGGTTCCTGCTTCATGTTAGGAGGGAGCCCAGGCTCTCCAGGGGGATGGAGGTGCCATCCCTGGGACCAGGCAAGTTCAGGACACGAGCTGCTTGATGACAATGTCAGCAGCACAAGCCAAGGCTGGTTTTAGTAAGTTAAATCAGGCACACCTCAAAAGGGCCATTGCTTGTTGGTAGTCTGTCTGGGGTGCTCTCCCCTCCCCTTGTGATTCCAGGCACAAAATGAGATTAAAGGTAGAATTAGGGGACAATTACCAAAACACCAGTGAAATTGGAAATGTGACCATTTGAGAGGCATGAACACAAATGTCACCCTCAAACACCACCTTTGTCACTGCTCACCACAGTCCCACAGGATGTATGACCAGTGCCAACATCCCCACGAGCACCCAGCGTCCCCCAGAAAGGCTGGGAGGTCACTTGTCCTCCCTTGTCCCTGTCCCCCCCCGGGGGCTCCTGTCCACCTCAATTCTCCTCCTTCAGTACAAACCACTTGGCAGACAGCAAACACACAGAGCCCTGGGGTGGCAGGGTGGCACCAGGGACTGACTGCTCCCAGTCCTGCCCACTTCCCTTCCTGCCACCCTGGCATTCCCACAGGAATTAAACAGCACCATTCCCAGGGACCTGGCATAGGACCAGCTCAGCCTCCCTCTGCTGCCCAGCAGCACGGGATTTGCCTTTACATCGTGGCGTCAGGAGATAAGAAACAGGCAATATCTGAGAAAATCATCACACCCTATCGCCGGCTCAGCAGGCACCATCCCTCCTCCTGCCTCGGCTGTGAAAAGCCCTGATGTGCTCGGCACTCAGCAGGGAGTGAGGGAGTCCTGCAGTGCTCGGGGGCTGAGCGAAGCCCAGGGGTCCTGGCACATCCAAAAGGGACCAGGAGCCTACAGCCAGAGCACCCTCCCCTTGTCCTCTGTGCCGCAGGATCTCAGATCCACGTGCCACAGGACCTTAGAACCCCCGAACTGTTTGGGAGGGACCAAGAGGCACCGCGGCGTACCCCGGCCTGGACTCCCCATCCTGAAGCCCCTTCCATCCCTGCTGCAGGCAGAGGGCTGGGCACTGGCAGCGCTGTGGCACGGGAACACTCCGCAGCAGCCCCGGTGCCCGGGCTGGCCCCGAGCCGGGCCAGGCGGAGTTCCCGGGGCTGTGGAACGGGTCCGGGTGCGGGATGCAGCCCCTGCCCTCCCGCCGCAGGGCTGGCAGCACGCACACCCGAGGGACAGCCACCCGCTGTCACCCCGGCGCTGTCATTCCTTATCACCGCGGTGTCCTCTTAATCAGAGCCCTTATCTGGAGCTGCTTCGCTCACAGCCCGCGTGGGACTGCCAGAGCAGGCGGCTCCCGGCTGCTCACCCCGAGGAAAGCTCCCCAAAAGCTCCAGAGCAGAGCCCATCGGCACAGCAAAGCCAGCCGGGAACCCTCAGGAGAGGCGTGAAACCCCCACCTCTCCACAGCGAGCACTGACCCAGAATGCATCCACCAGCTCCAGGGGATCTCCTTCCGAGGGTCACTCACTCCAAAGGCTGACGAGGGTGGGAGGTGTTGGAGGTGTTGGAGGTGTTGGAGCCCAGCCGCAGAGCTGGGCAGCCCTTCTGGAAAGGCAGCGGGCAGGACCCCTCCCCACGTCCTCCCCATCTCCCTGCGGGCACTCTGCAGGCGCTCAGGACGCGGGTGCTGCCTTTCCCCTTGAGCTGCCCCAGCGCAGCAGCTGCCGGCGCTGCTGTTGGTGGCACTGGATGCCGGGCAGCTCCCTCCTGCCAGCGGCACCTGGCAGCAGGTGAGGCAGGGAGAGCCCCCTGCCAAGCGGGACCCCTCGGGCAGCAAGCCAGCAACCCCCCACGCCTACGGATTAGTGCGTTTATATAAATTTAAGGCCGGTTTTGATTTTCCCGAAAAAGGAGGTTACTGTCTATTTGTGAAGTGCACACGGTGTTCATTAAAAATCCATGGTGGAACCCATGTGAGCAGGAACCACGGAGAGGAGAGGAGCACTGAGCGAGATTAATGCTCAGCTCAGCAGACAGCAGAGCGTGACAGGTCTCCACACCTGGCCTGTCCCCTGAGCAGTGCCCGGGGGCTGTGCCGGGGGCACGGGGTGGCATCACCCCACGGGGAGGCGAGCGCTGCTGAACGCACCCGGCTTCACCTTACAAAAGGCAAAACTCCTGCTGAGGGAAGGGATTCACCAAAGGCCACGCCGCTCTTGGCAGCGGAGCCGGGCATCGCTCCCTGGCCAAACGTCATCGCTGGCACCTCCTGGCCGGTGCCCACCTCGCTGGGAGCCCGAGGATCCGGCATCCGTCCGTGGGGCACCCTCCCCACACCACAGCTGCCCGCAGCCCCAGAGCCGGGAGCCTCCGGCAGCCATCCCTAATTATTTACAGCCGGCGTGGAGCCAGTGACCTTGCATGGGAAAAAAAAACACTTGAGCCTCATTCAAATTCAGCCTTCCACCTCTATTACACGGGAACAGCTCCGGAGATGACAGGCTCTGCACCACGCCTATGCAGCAGTAAAATGCCTGTTTCTGAGCTGTTCACAGCATTTTACTCATCACGTGCTGCTCGCAGGCAGTGAGGGAACCGGCTCTTTAACCCGCCCCACAAGTCAGGATTTTTGCCCAGAAAACACCGCAGCATCCCAGGAGGGGGAATTTTGCACCCTCGGCTCGGAGCAGAGCTGGTGGCAGCGAGCTGAGGCACAGCTCCTCCCCGGACACTCTCCAGCCAGCCCTGGAGCTGCAGGCACGGCTGCTCCAGCGCGGTGCCAGCTGGCAGGGGCACGAGCCCCTCTGCGCCCACAAGGATTCTTATGACTCGTGGCATTTGGCCATGTGCCACGAGAAGATGGGTCTGGAGCAGCCTGAGGGTCCAGCCAGCCTCATTTCCATCTCCATTAGAGGACAGTAATTCACTTTTATCCGGTACATCCTCCACCAGGGCGCGGCTCAGGGATTCCCTAAAGCCGAGGCTGTGCCTGGGTGCTGTGGGTGACCCCCCACAGGGCACGGGTTTGGTGCTGTGTGACAGCAGTGCCAGGGCTGGGCTGTCCCTGCTCCAGCCTGTCCTGATGGAAAGTCTCACTGCGTTAAGCTGCAGCCTGGTAATCCCATCAGGCAGTCCCAAACAGGTAACTGTTCCTCTCCACCTTCATCCCTCACCTCTCCTCAGGTGCCTCCATCACATCCTGTGTTTCCACCACACAGGAAAACTCAACACCTCCCAGCCCTCAGCAAACAAAGTGTAAACACCCCTTCCCACCACCCCCAAACCTGCCTGGCTGAGTGAGCAGCCCTGTCCCCTCCATCCCCTCCAGCCCAGGCTGACAGTCCCCATCTGTGCTCCCCTGCCCCACAGCTGCCCCCCCGGGCAGAGCCATGGCTGGGGGCACTGTGGGGAGCCATGCCAGGGGCGCTGGGCTGCTGGGCAGGGTGGTCAGCATGGTCAGTGTGGTCAGCATGGTCAGCATGGTCAGCGTGGTCAGCGTGGTCAGTGTGGTCAGCGTGGTCAGCGTGGTCAGTGTGGTCAGTGTGGTCAGAATGGTTAGCGTGGTCAGCATGGTCAGAATGGTCAGAGTGGTCAGCGTGGTCAGTGTGGTCAGTGTGGTCAGCGTGGTCAGCATGGTCAGAGTGGTCAGCATGGTCAGTGTGGTCAGCATGGTCAGCATGGTCAGCGTGGTCAGCGTGGCTGTGGGGAGCCATGCCAGGGGTGCTGGGCTGCTGGGCAGGGTGGTCAGCATGGTCAGTGTGGTCAGAATGGTCAGCATGGTCAGTGTGGTCAGAATGGTCAGAATGGTTAGCGTGGTCAGCATGGTGAGTGTGGTCAGCATGGTCAGAATGGTCAGCATGGTCAGCGTGGTCAGCGTGGTGAGCAGGGTTAGCATGGTGAGCAGGGTCAGACTGGTCAGCGTGGTCAGTGTGGTCAGCGTGGTCAGCGTGGCCTGGCAGCCCCACCACACCATCACCATCAGCAGCACTGGCACCGAGCTGGACCGGGCACCACTGGGCAGTGGCACGTTGGGGTGCTGATGAGAATCTATCACAGCCACTGACCAGACAGAGGAACAGGACAAGCAGCTCCTTAAATACCTGCCCGTAATGAGTGGCGAGAAAAAGTGCTCCATCATGGGTGATTGCAATCTCAGGGACATTTGCTTGGCGCTTTTAAAAATTAAAGATAATAACTTTCTAACAGAAACAATCTTGCTGTCACCTTGGGGAAATTCTCTGCTTGGCCTCACTCAGAGGGCTGAGAGGAGCTGGAGGCGGGGGAAGAGCTGGTGCCCAGCCAGGGCAGCCTCTTCCAGCCGATTTAATGCCTTCACTGTGACCCAGCTCAGCACAGCAGAGCCAAAACCAGCCAGGACAAAACCAACAGGGAAAATGGAAACTCAGGACAAGGGCAGGTGCTTTCCTGCACCTCCAGCCCTGCCGGGCCCACTGGAAAGGGGGAATGGGAAATTGAATTAAAAAATTAAAAATCAGGGACTTTGATATGAGAAGTAGCAGGCCACACACAACGGGCTGATGGGAGGAGCTGATGGGATCAGTGAAAATAAATCTGCAGCTGAAAGGTCAAGGCAAAACAAGGAGGAGTTCTGTCATTGTGTTGGAAGCAGCTCTCCTGACGTGTAAACCACGACTGGATCATGACAGTGTAACTGTCAGTCATGGAGCAGAAGTGACACATGCTTATTTATTCATCAGATACTTCTGCTCTGTACTTGGAGACAAACAGGCTCCCGGGTTCTGGCAGGAGCTGGGGGATGCTAAACAGCGACTGCAAAGTGTAAACATGGATTGGGGAGGACCAGAGAGCTTCCTCCCAGGAGCATTCAGAGAACGGGCTGAGAAGGCTTCTGAAGAGCTAAAATGGATTTTAATAAACCTTGGCATTCTGTGGGATTTCTAGAAGAAGGGAGAAGCTGGTTTAATGCCAGGAGTGATGCGATGGGCAGTGGCAGCTGTGTCCCCAGCACTGCCCGTGCCTTAGCAGAGGTGGGAACGGGGGAGGAGGCAAATGTCAAACAGCCTCGTGGAAAACAGATTTATCAAACTTCATGAATTTTTCCTGATATAGTTAGAAATTCAGTTGATAAAGGAAGTCAGTAACATAATACATTTAGGAGTTCCACAGGGTATTTGATTTAGCTCTCCTGAAGAAGTTAAAGACCTGTATTATGCAGAATCAACAGCGCTTTATTAGCAGGGCTGGGAGCTCCCAGGGACAGTCCCTCCATCCAAGGGATGCTCCTGCACAGGATTGCCTGTTACGAGGACAGAGCTGAGCTACATCTTCATTGAGAGTATTGAATAAAACATGAAATAATTGGGAGTAAACCAGGGAAATGGCAGAGAAAAGAGTGATGGGAATATTGAGGAATGAGGGAGGTGGGCCAGGCAGACTTGGGCAGCTCGGGCTCGTTCAGCCATGGCCCAAGGACTGCGAGGGAGGAACCAGGAGAGCGAGCTCCAGCTGGGGGCTGGGGGATGCTGCCCAGTCCCACCGGATGGGCTGGGGGTCCCACCCCTCTGGGGACTCCCCGTGAGGGGCTCAGTGACCCCAGTGTGCAGCCAGACTCGCAGCAGGCAGCACAAGGACAGACAGCCCCCGTGGCCACGGCAGACCCGGGTACCTGGGATTGTTTCTTGTGTTCAGGGGGAGCTGGAGGAGCTCATGGGCTCTCCAGCGGAACCCCCGGCCCAGGGACACGGCTGCTCACCTGGGTGAGCATGCAGGAGTGACATCCACCCTCTGCTGAGCTGCAGGAGCTGCAGGAGCTGCAGGCCAACTCCAGAAAGGACTGGGCAGGGTCCTGGGGGCTGCGGGGTCAGCTGGTGGCTCCTGCAATGCTGTGTGTAAATCCAGACAGGATCATCCCAAAGGACCAGCCCTGAGAGCTCCCCAGGCTCTGCAGGGAGGAACTGCCACTGGCAAAGGCTGGAGCTGCTCTGGGGGACACTGGAGGGGCCAGGATGGGCCCAAGGGGGACAGCTCTGGGACATGAGATGTCTGTGTCCCCTGCAAAACACCCACATCCCACCCCAGAGGAGTGCAGGATGCTGAGCATCCTCTGTGAGGGAGGCAGGCAGAGCAACGCTTGGCCTCCTCCAGAAATGACAGAGCACTTTATTCTGATGAGGGAAATGAAGGAGGAAAGGAAAAGTACCACATCGCCTTAAAATATGGTATTTTGAGCAGCCTTGGCCAAATCCTCCTGCTCCTTCTGCCTGTTTCAGATCCGCATGATGCCATGGAGCCAGTCCCAATCTACACCACGCAGCAGGGAGGACACGGAGCCTCCCTGCATTTAATGATGCTGCATTTAATGATGCCGAATTTAATTAAGTTTGATGAAAACCAAAGTTCTGTTACTTTCTTGAAAGCACCACTAGCCTGAGCAGCTATTTCTCAACTTCAGCTCCCTGCCCGAAGCGCCGTGTGCTTCCCTCCCTTCCTACTGACACAGCAGGCACACAGGACAACAAGTGACACTGGGACAGCCACGGGGGACACACACGGGCCAGCGCCGCTCACACCTGAGCCGGACACACGGGGGACACCTGCCGAGCGTTCACACCTTGCAAAAGCAACAACCAGCATCCAAAGGCTGCGATTCCAGGCAGCCTACCGCGGCCCAGCCGGCTGGGAACACCTGCCCGGGCTCCAGCTACTGAGTCAACGCTAATTTGTGTTTCCCAGCGTGGGTGGCTCTCCATGGGTCTGCGGCGGCTCCATTCAGCATTTATCGCTCTCGCCGAAGGGCTTGTGACGCTCACGTGGCGCTGGCTCCCACGCAGGCGCTGCTGTGCCGGGGATGCTCGGGGGATGCTCGGGGCCGCTCCCGTCGGGCTGAGCCCCGGCCGGGCCCCGGCGCGATTCCTGCCCCGGCACACGCGTCCAGCCCCCGCCGGCGGCGGGAAGTTCAGGGCCGAGGCGGCTCCCGAGGGGCAGGGAGCTCCGCTCGGTGCTGAAAGCATTTGTGCACCGCGGGAGCGGCGGCAGACCGCGCTGGGTCCGGGCGCGGGGATGGAGCCTCTGTCCCTGCCCAGCCGCACAGCGAGCAGGGCAGCAGGGAACAAGGCCCAAGGGTCGCAATGCTGGCCCTGCCGCACGTAAGGGGTCCGGGCTGTGCCCCCAGCGCTGCCCGGGCTGCGGGGCTGCTCAGCCCCCGCCCCAGCACGCTCCTTCCCCCGCACGGCTCCTGAGCCCTGCGCGGCTCACTGGGGAAGCTTTCCCTTGCCAGCACCGCACGGGTTAACAGCCTGCGAGGCGCCTTCCCCTGCAGAATTCGGGAAGGTGATAAGCAGCCCCAGCACGTCCCCCCAGCACCATCACAGCCCCACATGCTCCCCCGGGCACGGGCTGGGACCGTCCCTGTCCCCGCAGCCCCGCTGCCACCCGCAGCGCGCAGGGACGGCGGAGCCGGGCCCCGCACGAGGCCCGGGGGTGCCGCAGGTACGGGAACGGCTCCACTCCGCTCCGCTCCGCTCCGCTCCACTCCACTCCACTCCACTCCACTCCATTGGCCGCCGATTCTCTCTCCATTCCCTCTCCACTCCATTCCCACTCCATTCCCACTCCCACTCCACTCCCGCAGCTCCCAGAGCACCAGCGTGGGGCAGGATGTGGAACAGGGAGTGCTGAGCCCGTGCCCCGCTGCTCCCAGCCCCGTGCCCAGGCTCAGGCTGGAGGGCTGGGATCCAGCTCTGCCCTGGCACTGCCAAGCCCTTTGCCCAGTGAGCTGTGCCCAGGGCAGCGGGGCCTCTCTGGCTCCTTCCAAAGCAGTGATTGATCACAGCGAGGGAAACATGAAACATTGGTTGGGGAAAAAAAAATACAGGTAGCAAACCAAAGAATTTTGGATATTACTCATGCCTCCACTGATCCCATCTTTCACATCCCTGGCTCCTGACTCCTTGGCTCCCTGAGCCCAAGAGGGGAGACAGATTATCTCAAATTATTTATTATGGAATTAGAGCGTGATCCAAACCCTCCTTGAATCAATAAGAAAGCTCTGACTGACTTCACCGGGCTTAGGACCGAGCAGCAGAACAGACAGGGTATTTCTGCATCCGTGACTCACCGAGAACTTTCCAACGTGGAGGAGCAGCTCAGCGCCTGCCCCCGCCGCCGGAGGGTCGCCCCGGGTCTGGGGCGGTCTGACAGGGCCAGGGCCCCTCAGGGCAGTGGGGCAGGTTCCCCTGGGCACAGGGACACCCTCTGCTGCCACTCACTGTCAGAGGTAGGGCCCAGGGTGATGCCGCCGGCCATTCATTGCTGCGCAGGTACCAGCACCTGGCTCTGCTAAAGCTCATCTCTACCCACAGCCTGTGGCTGCTCGGAAACACCCCGACCAGCAGCTCTGGGGCGAAACTGCCCCAAATCGTGGCCTGTGCTGCAGGAGGGCGGCAGCCGCTGGGGCCTCGCCAGGCAGGCGCTGCTGCGGGAGGGAAGCAGCGGGGCGAAGCGGCGAGGCCGGGCAGGCAGGAGGGGCAGCCGTGGTGGGGCAGCCCCGCTGTGGCACTGCCCAGCCCTGGGGCAGCAGCAGCCACCCTGCCCCGCGGTGCTGCTGGCAGGGAAGGGGCTGGCGCTGGAGCTGGGCTCGGTGATGGAAGCGCCGGGTGCGGTGCGTTCCCCCCGGTGACAGTGACGCGGGGCCGGCGGAGCCTCGGAGAGGGACAGCGGCCGCGGGCCTCTCACTCCCGCATTCCTGGCCAGGAGAGGGACCTGTGGCCCCTCAGCCCGGAGCTCGCCGGGAGGGCACAGCGCGTCCGCCGCCAGCGCCGGTGCCCAGCGCGGGGGGAGCCGCAGAGCCGCTGCCCCCGGCCCCCCTGAGGTTCCACCTGGTGCCACCGCGAGTGCCCGGGGAGGGGTGCGGAAGGCGGCGGCGGGGAGCGGCGGGGAGCGGCGGGGCCGCCGGGCCAGGGATGCTCGCATGGCCGGGGGATGCGCCGCTCGCCGGGGGCCCGGATCTGGGGTGGGGGGTCCCGCGATGCAACCCTTCCCCCGAAGTTTTGGGGCCGCGGGGGTCGGTACCTTCCAGGCAGCACGTCCTCCAGAGCCCCGAGTGGGTCATCACCTCCTCGTTCTTGCGGCTCGTGTCGTTGTCGCTCATGGACTTAGTCCTGCACACGCCGCGCGAGTAGAGCCAGTAGTCGGTGCCCACGGCGATGGTCATCAGGCTGAAGGCTGCGAAGGCTCCCACCGTGGTGACGAGCATCTGGACGCCTCTGTCACACATCCTCATGCTGCTTCATCCTCCGGCGGCGGCTCGCAGGGGAAGGGCCGGCGCCGCCGCCCGCCGCCCGCCGCCTCATGCCCCCGCGGGCGGCGGAGAGCCGGGCCCCCGCGGCGGCGCGGAGCGGATCTCTTAGAGATGATGTTTTTCTGCTTAAATGATGGATAATTGGGATTTTCCATGGAAATGTTGGAATTTAAAGATAAAATATGGGGCAAAAAAGCTGGAGCTGCTTTTCCATTTGCCCTCATGTGGGGCTGGATTTTGAGGATTTTGGGATAAAATGGAGCAGCCACAGGATGGAGAAAAAATTCCTTGTGGAATTGGAGACCCAACCCCAAAAGCATCCCGAAAAATTCCCAGTTTTTCCTCCAAAAGGCTCTTCCCACCCAATATTCTGGGAAATTTTCTCCCTGCAACCAGAGCTCATCTTGGAATGGGCACTTTGTACTTTATTCCCAACCCTCGGTGGGATTCCCAAATTTCCTGGTGCCATTCCTGGATTAAAATGATTCCTAAGATTTTCCTGAAGTGGGAGAGAGGAATAAATCCTGATTTTTTTATATTAAACCTTTTGTTTTTGTTTTTGTGGGGGGAATGGGCAGAGCGTGGATCACCCTCCACTTCCATGAGCTCAGCAAAAAATCCTGGAATATTTTGGGGTTGGAAGTGGTGACTTTTAAAGGATTTGAGGGGAAAAAGGTGGCAGGAATTTTTGTGTTTGGAGAAGGATCTGTTCCAAGGGATGGAAATCCATGGAATTCGGGTTGGGAAGGGCTTAAATCCCATCCATTCCCAGTTCTTCAGGGCTGGCCCATCAGAATTCCTCCTGGAATTCCTCATGTTTCCCATTCCCCATTTTCCCAGATCTTCCCATCCATCCCTCATTCTTCAGGCTGGAATAATCCTGGAGGAAAATCTGGGATTTTATGGCTCTTTTTCCATTTGGTTTTTCAGGTACCACCTGGAATTCCCATCCCGAGGTGAGTCCAGCTGGGAAGGGTTGGAGCGGGGGATGTTCCGTGCGCCAAATTCCCAGGAAAAAGTCTTTATGGATGTGGGGGGCAGGTCTTGGGGTGGGAAAATTCCTCACCAGGAATCTCATCCCGGAGAACAAATCCCACAATTTCTGGGGCGCTGGCATCGATTCCCAGGCTGAGAAGTTTTCCAGAAACTCCAGGAATTTAGGAATGTTTGGGAAGCTTGGAAAGGGCAGCATATTCCCATGGAGAATTGATTGGGAGAAAAGATTCTGGGGGGGTCCCTCAACTTCCCTGAGCTTGGAGTGGGAGCAGAGTCCAGGATCAGGATGGGAATTTTCCGGGAATGACCATTCCTTGTTAAAAATTCAGGAAATTTTGGCTTTGCTCCTCAATTTCTCCATCGTGGGAGTGAGGATTTGAACTTCCTGGGATTCCTGAGGATCAGCAGGAGGGAATTCTGGATCTCTGGGAAATTGGTGGGTGTGGGGCCTCTCAGAGCTGAGCTGGAGCTCCTTCGGCTCTGCTGGATCCAGGGATGGAATTCCCGATTCAGCGCCTTGGGAGCAGCACAGGGATTGGTGGATTTGTGGTTTTTCCTTAAAAAATGGTTGGGATCCGTGGGGATCTCCCAGAGTTACACCAAGGTGGGAGCTACTGGAATAAACCCCTTTCCAGCATTCCAACTCCTCCAATCCTTTACTCCAGGAATTAAACCCGTTCCCAGCATTCCAATTCCTCTGATCCTTTATTCCAGGAATAAAATCCCTTCCTGGCATTCCGGCTCCTCCAGTCCTTTACTCCAGGAATAAATCCCTTCCCAGCATTCCGGCTCCTCTGATCCCTCTTTTCCCCAGGAATAAATTCCAGCGGTTCCCTGCCCGCTCAGGGCTCGCTTCCAGCCCCTCCTGGAACGGCCAGGAACGCAGCAGCCTCGCAATTCCCGCCGGGAACGGCGATACCCCTTTTCAATCAGAGCCTCGGAGCTTTAATTGCTTCCCAAGCATTGTTTCCCCATGAATCCAGCATCTGGCACCCTTTGGAAAAGTCCAACGGACAGCTGGGCCGAAAATTAACAAAAAAATAGGAGGGAGGGAAGATCCGAGCGCATCAAAGGCTCCAAATGAGGTTTTTAAACCAGGAAGGTTCATGGAATTTCAAGGACGGGGGGCAGCGGGGGGCGGGACCCGCGGGGGGCTGCGCCGCCGGGACACCGCCCCCCGCCCGCTCCGACCGGCCGGCACCGGGGGGACGGCCACCGGCACCGGGGGGACGGGGACCGGGACGGGAAAGCCACCCCGGGGCGGGGACCGTGAGTGCCCCGGGAAGCCCACCCCGGGGTGCTGGGATCGGGACTGCCCCGGGAGAAGGGGAGAGAGACCCTGCAAGAAATCCCGGACTGGGCGGGGGGATCCCAGCGCTGGGTGCCGGGACCGAGCGGGGACCGGGGGACCGAGACCGCCCCGGGGACCACCGGGATTCAGGGAGCGGAGCGGGACTGTCCTGGGACACGGACCGGGTGGAAACCCCCTCGAAGTGCCAGTGCCACCCAGGGACAGTCACCCACCCACGCCAGCCCCCGGCACGGGGCCGCTCGGTTCCCTGAGTGCCCCCAGCTCGGTGCCTGAGCTGCTGCACCGGTACCGGGCACCGCTGGCACTGGGACGAGGGGCTGGGGGCACACACCCACACAGCGGACCCCAGGCAGGGCACAGCGCCTGCCCACGCTGGCACGGAGCTGTCCCTGCCCCGGCAAGCCGGAGTTTATCCCTGCGCAGGAGCTGGTTCAGCCTGAGCGTCCCTCGTACCCACAAGCCACTCCTGCACCATTCCCAGCAGTTAACCCCCCTGCCCTCTCCCTCTCGCTGTCTCCTCATCTCCCTGAAACATCCCTCAGCCGGTTGGATGAGCCCATGACTCACGCGACCTTTCCAGCAAGCCCTAGAATACACTTACCTCTGGAATTCACGCTCCTGTGAGGGCCACGCTGAGACGGGAAAGCGACTGATTTACACGGTGCCGTGTGCTTCCCAGCCCTCATCTGCATGCACTCACATGGAAATACTAGTTATTTACTCCAAAAAGGCAAACAGAGAATTATGAAGGTACTGAGAAATTAAGAATGCGAGAATTAAGTGGCTCCTCGACCTGCAATCACGGTTTGTGCGGCTCCCCAGGCAGGGCACGCTGATTGCTGCCCCGCCGCGTCCCTCCCCAGCTTCCCGCTGGCTCCTGGCTGTGGATCACCCTGCTTCATTCCCTGCTTCCCCACGGGCCCCGTGCCTGGTTCCCAGCTCAGGCTGGAGGCGGTGCAGCTCTGCCCAGGCTCTCTGGGCGCACAGCACCAGCTCCTGCTCCCCAGCGCTTCCATCTGCAGAGTGGCAGAGCTGGCAGCTGGGAGGGGACACAGCCCTCTGAGGAGTGCCAGCATGGGGAAACAGGGGCTGGGGTCAGCAGCAGCCACCCATCCCCGCTGCATCTTCTGGGCATTTTTTGAGGAGGGGTTGTTGCTTCTCAGTTTTGGGGAGTGGCACTGGCAGAGGCACACGTCAGTTCCCAGGTCACACCTTGGTGTCACAGACTGGACACCAGGATGAGCCCTGGGCACTCCCGATATCCAATATGAATCTCTCTTTTAATTTGTAACCATTCCCTCTTGTCCTGTCACTGCCAGCCCGTGCACAAAGTTCCTCTCCGTGGTTTTCCCAAACCCCTGAGCAATCCCGTGGGCGCCAGGCAGGTGGCTCAGGGCACGGCACAGGGAAAGGCCAGGCTCTGTGGGACAGGGAAAGGCCAGGCTCTGTGGGACAGGGAAAGGCCAGGCTCTGTGGGACACCTGCCCGGTGGCAGCCCTGCTCCTGGCAGCCCTGCCGCCCCTGCCCGGCCCCGTCAGCAGCGCCTGACGGCAGCGCCCTGCCCGGCCCCCGGCTGCGCAGAGGCAGCAAAGATATCTCCCTCCCACAGCTGAGGGGCTGCAAATTGCGTTGTGAGTGGGGGATTTTGCAGCCTTAATTGTGTTATTTTAACACAGCGTGTGTAGGTGTGAGCAGAGTGCACATGTACCGTTTCCTAGGCTTTGAACAAAGCGAGCTCCAACAGAAGCAAAGTCCATGTCAGATCGTGTTGGCCCCTGTGGGGCTGGAGGTGGGGACACCCCTGCACCCCTCTCACTGCTCCATGAATGGGGTGTCAGCTCCAGGAGCGAGCTGGGAGCTCTGGCCTCCCCAGGGGTTCACTAAACTTTGGGACCAATGAGAATTTGGTGACCTTGGTATCCTGCTCTGCAGGGTATCAAACTGCAGGGTGACAGCCTGGCACCCTGACCAGGGCAGCCTGGGCTCCTCCAGCTCCAGCTCCAGCTCCAGCTCCTGTTTCCTGCCCTGTCCATCATCATCCTCCTGCTCCTGGACCTGGACCCTATCATGCTAGGCAAATTAGAAACAAATTGAAAAATCCAGCCCACGCTGCAAAGATTGTACAACTCTTGCAAGAAAAAAGCTGTCCTCGCAGGCAAAAATGTCCTAACCCGAGATCAGTTAGGCTTTGTCCTCCCAAATCCAGCGATGAAAGCTCTGCTGCATTTAAATTGGCAAAGTGACAGGAAGTAAGTAGTCAGAATAATCCCTAGCTGGATTAGGTTTTTCCTTGAAGGAAGAGAGGCTGAGACAAGGCGAGTTTGGGTCATTAGCGATGCAGGGAGAGGCTCCAGCCCTGCCCAGCCTTCACTTCATTCTCCTGCTCCTGGGGGCTGCGAGGGGATAAGGACTCCAGAGCCTTGGGCACATGTGTTCATCCTTCCCCACTCCTACGAGGGGATTATTTATATCTGCACCACTTTGGGAGCGCTGGCTGCAATCCCCTGGCTCCAGCAGGACTCCAGTGGTGAGGCTGGGCTGTCCCTGTGCGATGAGCTGCCAGGGGTGCCAGCTGTGCCACACGTGCCAGGCTGCAGGGCCATGGCACGAGCTGGCTCGGTGCAAGCTGGTGCAATTCCCCACCAGCTCTGCTCTCCCTGCTGGATTTCCGACAGCTGAGTAGCAATAAAAATAGCAGGGGAGGAACAGAATCCATTCTGATTAAGCCTCTTTATTCTTGGAGATGCTGGGGGAGCAGGGGTGGCCGTGTGTGGGCCAGCACCACGCATCTTCCGGGCCTGGGCGACCACTCTGGCAGCAGCTGGTGCCCAGATCCGGGGGATTTGCCCACACTTGTGACATTTCTCCAGCATTTCCCCCCTCTTTTTGTGCTGACACTCTGACTCCCTGCCAGGGGGTGCATCCAGGTGGGGCTCAGTCCCTTCTCCCAGGGAACAAGGGACAGGACAAGGGGAAACAGCCTCGACTTGCACCAGGGGAGGCTTAAACTGGATATTTGGGAAAATTTCTTCACTGAAAGGGTTGCCAAGTGGATAGAGTCCCACAGCTGGGGGGATTTAAAAGCCGTGCAGATGTGGCACACGGGGTCATGGGGCAGTGGTGGCCCTGGCAGTGCTGCAGGAGAGGCTGAACACGATGGGCTCACAGAGCACTTCCAAGCTGAGTGGTTCCATGATCCTTTGGCAGATCCCTGGGCAGACAAAACAAGCAGGGGAGATGGAAAGGGATGGAACAGCATCACGGCAGTGCCCCAGGGCTCCCACAGCCGTTCCATGGCCAGCAGCTCCCATCTTCCCAAAGAAAATCCTTCCCCAAGGTCAGAAAAAGAGCAGCCTGCACGTGGAGCGTGTCTGCACGGGATGGGTGGAAGGATGGACAGGGATCAAAGGCATCTGTGGGCAGAGGTAGCCCAGAAGCAATAAAAGAACAAATAGCAGAAGATTAAACCCATTCTGTAGTCAGGTCCAGCCGGACCACGCTGAGCCACGAGGAAAGGTTCACTGCCGCTCCAGCCTGCCACAATTTAATTGATTTGATTTAAATCCTTTGAAGAAGAACTGGATAAGGAATAATGAGGCAAACAGGATTGTAATGCAAATGAAAGAGATGAAAGATGGCTTCAGGGAGACGCTCTTGAAGGTCAGCGCCGAGCGCAGAGCTGCTCCTGGTCACTCAGCCCAGCATGAGCGAGGCTGCGCTCCCCGGATGCTCCGATGGACGGAGGGATGGATCAGGAGGCAGCTCCGGGCAGATGCTCCCTGCCAGCCCCGGGGAGGGCTCACCTGGCTGGCACGGGGACCGGCTCCTGCCGCCCGTGCCACGCTGGGTGAGCACACTTCCTAATCGGGCTTCTCCAGATACTCCAATGGAGGCTCCAACTTCAGAATTAATTAACTTCACTATCAAAAGCTGAGTCATTTGTCACAATGGTTTTGTCATTAGCTCCCATAATTAAGGAAAGTGTCACAAAACCAAATGTTTCACTTACACAAGCCAGGAGAGGCAAAGCTCAGGAGCGTTCCAAGGAGCTGGGAACGGGCACGGCAGCGAGCCTGGGGAGGGGCTCAGCCAGGACCCCAAAGCCCTGTCCTGGGCCGGGGGCTGGGGCTCGGGGGCACCCCCAGGGCTGCCCAGCCCGGAGGAGATGCCAGGGGGTGCCCGCAGCGCCAGGGCTGGCTGAGCCGGGCAGATTTCCCACCCCCGGGAGAATTGGGGTGTCCCGGTGACCGCCAGCCGCAGGGGGGGCAGAGACGAGGACACTGCTGAGAGCTTCGCTAACGCCCCCACGAGAGGGGGAGAAGCCCCTCCCGAACCTCGCCCGGGGCACACGGGCACCGGCGGAGCTCTCGATGGACAGGGGCAGGGACGGGCAGGCTCCGCCGGGGCTCCAGGGGCTGGGGGTGCGCTGGGCCAGGAGCCCCCGCAGCTCCCGGGGGAACCCAGGGGGTCCGGGCTCCGGCAGCTTTCAGTAACTCGTCAGCGAGTAATTAACTAATAATTCATCCCCCGTGCCCTTCCCCCCTCCGTCCCGTGCCCCTTTCGGCGCTGTCTCCTCCCTGGCACCTGCGCTGGGCCAGCTGCTCTCGCAGATTTTTGACCAAAGCCCTGAACCTTCCCGGCATTTCCTGCCGTGCCAGAACCTTCCCTACATTTCCTGCTGTGCCAGAACCTTCCCAGCTTTTCCTGCTGTACTTCTCAGAACCTTCCCAGCTTTTCCTGCCGTGCCAGAACCTTTCCGGCATTTCCTGCTGTACCAGAACCTTCCCAGCTTTTCCTGCTGTACCAGAACCTTCCCGGCATTTCCTGCCGTGCCAGGGCTCGGTGCGGCCCCTCCGGGGGACCCCGGCCCCCAGGACACCCCCACCCCACAGACCCCGGCTCGTCCCCGGTCTCGTGGGCAAAGGAAGCCAAGCTCTCAGGGTTTCTTTAAAATTAAATGTTTTATTTTTTCATACATGCAGCAAATTGAATCAAGAGTATATGCCCATCTAAAAGGAGGTCTTCATGAGAACCGTTTGACAACACACAGCAGGTAGTCTAGGATGTAGAAAAGTCATCAAATACTTGCAGGTGAAATCAAATTCACAAACACAAACTCTTCAACAATAAACATTTTCTCTTTTTTTTTTTTTAATTTTTTAATTTTTTTTCCCTCCTTGTTTTAATTGCCACTTTGAATGTGATCAGAAATAAACAGCTCAGGTGACAGTCCCATGCATGGAGCCAGAGGCCATGGTCACACATCCCCCCCGCTCCTGCCACAGCAGAGCAGCCCCAGCGCTGGCAGTGGGAGCAGCTCTCACCCTCCAGGTGCAATCCCAGCCCTGGGGACAGCGGGATCCTCGTGTCCTGTGCTCCAGCCCTCGGCTCCTCCCTGGGCTCACAGCTCTAGGATCCAAGCACCAGAGCACAGCGACTGCCCTGCACTCATCTCCATCAGCTCCACGGGCTGGCCCCTGCACAAACGCCCATTTATTGCTGAAATGGACTCAGCTGATCGATGGCTCCTCTGCTGATGGCTCTGGTGACCCGGAGGCTGCTCGGGGACACGGGCACAGCAGCAGCTCCCAGCCAGAAGGAGTGGAGCTGCACCGGGAGCAGGGCAGCAGCCAAGGGCTCAGCACAGCCCAGGGACAACTGTGGGGTCACCCTGCCCCAGGGAAACCAGCTGAGAGCCTGAGCCCACTTACCTGCAGCACTGGGGAGGAATCCACGGGGGACAGAGCCAGCATGTGCCATCCTGTGCGTGTCCTGCCAACTCAGCCCCTCCTCTGCCCTCCTGCGTCCCCCTCTGCCACAGGGCACCCCTGCCAGTCCCACTGAACGCAGGTGGGACACCAGAGCTGAGCTCCCCTCCCCTGCATCCCCAGCAGCTCCAGCTTGGGATTTCTTGGGCTTTCTCCACAGCCCTGTGGAGCACCTGGGGCCTGGGCGCCTGGGCTCTCTGAGGAGCTCTGAGCATCCTCCCAAGGCTCTGCCCTCCCCACCCAACAGTGAGGATTAAATCATCAAATGACACGAACAGTGACTGAACCCCTGCCACTCTGCCCTTCCCTGGAGGAGTCCACACAGATCTGAGTGTGTGTGCAGGGCCAGGCACTTCCCACTGTGCGTCCCTCCACAGAAGAGACATCTGGAAGGAGTCTTGGAACAAGAGTTTGGCAAGCAGCAGAACGGACAGCATCAGGAACACTCAAGGTAGGAGTCCTGAGAGGACCTGGCATGGGCCAAGCTCGCCCTGGAGCATGGATCTCAACCCCAAACTGCCTCCAAAGCTGCCTGGTGCCACATCCCAGCTGCCCTGCAGGTCCCTGCGAGGCCACCGGCGTGCTCAGCGCCCAGCAGCGCCTGCTCCATGCACAAGTGTCACCCCAACACAGACACACAAGCTCCAAACAGAAAAGGTGTGACTCCCCCTGCAGCAGCTCCTGCACCGTGCCCACGGCCCCGGGGTGCCCGTCAGCCCCCAGACCCCCCAGAGCACCCCGGGCAGAGCTGGGAGCGCCTGCAGAGCCAAGGATACGGAAATGAAAAACATTCACCACTGAAGGAATACAAATTCTGCAGCAACGGTTGGGAGGTCACAGGAACGCACATGCTCTGACGTCAGCTGTGGTCTGCAGAGGATGGCCGATGGCTTTGGGACGTGCCAGGCCCCCACCAGCCACAGCCCCCCACCCCTGGGCCTCGCCTGCTGCAGAGCCCCTCGTCAACCCCTCCTGAATCTGGCACAATTTGCAGTTTTTCTGGGTTTGGTTTGGGTTCCTCCAGCCCAGGGCACGACCCGAGGCCACGGGCTCAGCTCTCACCCCAGCAGGCACAGGACAGTGCCCGTGGCTGGGTGACAGGGAGGGGACACTCATCCCCTGACAGCGCCTTAGCTGCTGGCAGCCTCTAGTTCTCAAGGAATCATTAAAAGAAAAAAAATAATTTCCAAAGGTAGAGTTTCATGTTTATAAAAGATCTACGAACTAGAATTTCCTCTATGACTGATAAAACCCCCCCATTTCCCTGGGGCCTGGAGGAATGGCTGCATCCAGCAGAAGCAGTGCTGGCTCAGAAAACACAGCCGGGGTTCTGCAAACCACCCTGGGCTGTGACGGGAGCGGGGTGACAGGGCCTGGGGGATGCTCACCTGGGGCTCAACCCCTGCCAACCCAGGGGTCAGCCAGGGTCAGCCACCAACGGGCAGTGCCTGCCTGCTCCTGCCCTCCTCTGCCTGCTCCTGCCTCTTCCGACCCTCCTTTACCTGTTCCTGCCCTCTTCTCCCTGTTCCTGCCTGTTCCTACCCTCTTCTCCCTGTTCCTGTCCCCCTCTGCCTGCTCCTGCCTGTTCCTGCCCTTATCTCCCTGCTCCTGCCTGTTCCTGCCTGTTCCTACCCTCCTCTCCCTGCTCCTGCCTCTTCCTACCTTTCTCTACCTGTTCCTGCCTGTTCCTGCCCTCTTCTCCCTGTTCCTGCCTCGTCCTGCCTACCTCTCCCTGCTCCTGCCTACTCCTGCCTTCTTCTCCCTGTTCCTGCTTGCTCCTGCCCTCCTCTGCCTGTTCCTGCCCCCTCTGCCTGTTCCTGCCCCCTCTGCCTGTTCTTGCCCTCCTCTGCCTGTTCCTGCCCCCCTCTGCCTGTTCCTGCCCCATCTGCCTGTTCTTGCCCCCCTCTGCCTGTTCCTGCCCTCCTCTGCCTGTTCCTGCCCCTCTCTCCCTGCCCCTGCCCGTCTCTCCTGCCCCTACCCCCTCCTCCCTGCTGTCCTCTCCTGCCCTCACCTGCCCACCCCTGTCCCCCCCTTCCTGTCCTTGCTCCCTCCTTCGTGCTCCTGCCTGCCCCTGCCCTCCCGCACGCCACGGCTCTGCCTCACAAGCAGCTGCTGGAATTGTCTCTTCTCACTCAGAATTTTTAAAAAAAAATTATTACTGACTAAAACCCCCAGGAATTTGGTGGAAATCAGGGAAATCAAGATGTCTGTGAAATCCATGGGTTTGGAGCCTGGAAGAGAATAGCAGAGGGTGGAAAGTAGAAAAGTTTCCGTTATAAATAGCCCTCAGTGCAGCCCTTTGGTCTTGGGCGTGTTTTCAGTTGGTAAATTGTAAACCAAGAATATAAATGTGTTTTGTTTTGGTAGAATATTAATATCCTTTACAGAGCTGTTACATCTCAACAGTGTCTGTGAAAGATTTATGCAAGTGCTGACAGAGCGTATCAAAACTGCAAACTGTTCCAGATGTTACAAAAACCCCCCACCTTTCGCTTAGAAAAAGGTTTGCTCTGATTTACAAGAACCATGGGAGTGGTCGGGAGTCGCAATGCCCGAGGCAGGGAGGGGATGGTGGGAGCCGGGCTGACCCTATGGACAATGCATTGGGAAAGAGAGGTCTAGAAGCAGATTTTTCCACACTGATCAAATATATCCATGTCTTGAACAAAAGGCTCCTCTAAGACAAGCTCACACTCATCGCAAGCTTCAGCACAACGCTTTAAGCGATCAACCATGCTCAGCATTCCACAGCAACGCTTTGGGACTAGCTGGGTCACTGGGATCTCAGCGTCCCACTGCGAAAATTACAGAGACCGTAGCAGTTTGGTATATTTCTGTTTAAAAACTCTATTAGTCACCACCAACTATAGTTCCTAGAAGTATCACTGACCGGTAACTGGCACCCCGGACACCTCCGGCTAGGGAAACCAAGCTAGCGAGTGGCACGGACACGGAGAGGCTCCGGGGAGAAGCGGTCGGCGTGTTTGGCGGGAGGGGATGTGTGTCTGCACTGCTAATCCCGGAAGACTAGTGTCCTATGTACAGGGCCACCTGGCGTGGGACAGCGAGGACAGGGCTGCGCCGCGACTACACGTTAATGACAAACTCGGGGTTAGTGTAGGAGAATCCAGCAAACTCGTTCTGGTCCAAGTTCATGATGAAGAGTTTGTCCGTGGGCGTCAGCTCCACCGGCTGCCGGGTGAACTCTTTGTCGAAGTTGGAAGTGTCGCGTTTGTCCTTCTGCGAAACGGAAAGCACAGGGTTAAACTGGGGAAGGAGCGAGGCACCAGAGGTGACAGCACCAGAGGTGACAGCACCGGGGTGGTGGCAGCACCGAGGGCATGGCCGGGGGAGCCACACTGTCCTCGGGGAGCTGCGATGTCCCCAAGGGAGCTGTGCTGTCCCCAGGGAGCTGCACTGTCCCCAAGGGAGCTGTGCTGTCCCCAGGGAGCTGCGCTGTCCCCAAGGGAGCTGCAGTGTCCCCAGGGAGCTGTGCTGTCCCCAGGGAGCTGCACTGTCCCCAGGGAGCTGTGCTGTCCCCAGGGAGCTGCACTGTCCCCAGGGAGCTGTGCTGTCCCAGCACTCCACACTCCACACCGCTTTCTCAAGCTGCCACCGAGCAGGAAGTCGCAGCCCTGCAGAACAGAAGCAGCCCCACACCACCAGCAGGAAGAGGAGAACACCAGTTTAACACGCCTGAGACACACGAGCAGGACACAGAGGGACAGGTGAGAGCCGTGTTGGGGAGGAAGCATCCCTCCTGTCCTGTTTGCTGTGAGAGAGAGAGAGCACGGAGCAGTTCTCAGCATGCAGAACCCGCACTGCAACCAGAGCTCGGCACTGCACAGGAGGAAGGAGCCTGGAGGAAGCAACATGCCTCGAAATGGCAGCAACAGTCACTACCATGTCAAAATTTGCACAAAATAATCAGCTGTAAGAGCTCTTTCTGCTTTAAGCTTGATTTTTGAATGATGCCGTGATATGGTGTTAACCAACACTGGTTCATTGATGGAGGATGTGATTTGCTCCAGGGTTGTACAGAGAGAAAACACACAGCACTTCAAAACCTCTGAGAAGGAAAATTCCACATATGCAACATTTTCTCCTTGCAGTTTCTTAAGGAGAACAACTTTGCAGCTACACCCAAGCCAAAAAAGGGAAAAAAAGGACGTTAGTGTCAGGATTAGCTCTGGGAACCTGCTATCAGCACTGCGGAGCCAGCACCGGGAGTGCGTGGGCTGCTCTTCTAAACCCTGCAGATCAGAGAGCGCCTGGCTCAGGGCTGTCCTGCTGGGGAGGTGACAGAGCCATGGCTGCAGGGGTGACTGAGCGCTGAAGGGACAGCACAGACACCCCCGGTCCTTCACCCACAGTGACTGGCAGTGGAGGGACACTGGCAGCCGGGAACTGGCTCTGCTCTGCCTCGTTACTAAACAGGGACAAAAGGCTTCTGCACCCCTTCTTCCACGTCCCCATACAGGAGAGACCCCAGCTCCCTGCTGCAGGTGACCTTCCCCTGCCGTGACACAGCTAGGACCCTGCCAGCCTTGCAGAAACCTGTATTTGTTTTCCATTTTTCCCAGACTTTGCCTTTGAAGTGTGGCCCCACCATGCCAGGTCCTCGCTGGGCTCTGCTGCACCAGGATTTCCAAGCCTGGATTAATCTGCCAGCTTGAACAGAGGAAAGTAACTGTGGGGGGCCTGCAGGTCCTGCACCCCATCCCACCCCCCTGGCTGAGCTCCCACTGCTGTCCTGGGGAAGGACCTGGCAGGACAGGGGCTGTGTCCTCCCTGCAGCCCCTCCTGGCCCAATGGGACACTGGGGCACCTTCATGCCTCGAGCAGGAGCACGGCCAGGACAAAGAGCCAGGTCTTCCTGCCAGCCTGGACAGGCCAGGAGCAGCACACCAATCCAGCTGCAGCTGGATTGAGCCCTGGGAGATGAGCCAGCAGTGCCTCAGGACCTCGGGGATGCTTGGAGATTCCACTTGCCACAGCAGACATCCCATCAGGATGGCTTTAGCCTTGGGGAGGAAGATCAGGAAAAGCCAAGGATGATGGAGCAGAGACGAGGTGGGAAGAAAACAGGTCTGGATGGAGCTCAAGGAGCCGAGAGAGGAGAAGCAGAAGAGGCAGACGTGGCTGTGCTGGCTGTGCTGTCAGGCTGTGGGCACACAGTGACGCTCCCCAGGGCACACGGTGACACTGCCCAGGGCACCTGGGTCCCTCCAGCGCCCCTCTCTCCATGACAGAGAAGGAAGGAGATGTGGATTTGGGGGCACAGAGCAGGAGCAGGGAGCGCAGACAGGGTGAAGGGATCAACTTCAGGTGCAGAGTTCTGCAGGCAAAGGGTGAAGCAGTCGGAATGTGAGGACAAGCCCACCTCGATGGCAGCAGGGTCCCCAGGGAGGTCCCTGGCTGAGTGGCCGTGGCTGTGCTCGGGGTCTCTCTGTGGAAAGTGGCCCCAGGTCCTGGCGGGTTCTGAGATGACCAGGTGGTTCCTGAAGGCCACATCCATCCAAACCAACGTGGGCCAGGACAGCTCCGTCCTGCCAAGCCAGGGGCTTCTCCTGAGCAGGAAGGCTTTGGGAGGCTGCAAAGGGAATGACACATCCACATGTGACTGCTGCAGGTTGGTCCCCAGCCCTCGGGAGTGCTCAGCCTGGGAGCCCTGGAGTGGGAAAAACCTGCTGCTGCTGCTTTTTGGCAGCAGAAAGCTCTGGGAGAGGCTGCGATGTGCCCGGGAGGGGGCTCAGGGCAGCCTCTGCCCTGCACTGCCCCCTCCAGCAGCCCCCACTCCCTGGGGCCTCGGCTGGAGCTGAGCGAAGTGCGGGTTGCTGGAGCCTTACCTTGAATCCTGCCTGAACTGGCGGCAATTTGGCCTCTGTCAAGATGATGAACAATGCGGGAGCAGGCAGGGAGCGGCTGCTGGCTCCCATGGAGAGAGGGGAGCGCAGGGGACAATCAGGGCAGAAAGGGCCTCCAGCCATGGGGGAACTGACTCCGGGAGGCGGCGAGGAGCATGGCGAGGAGCACGGCGGGGCGGTGTGGCGGTGTCACGGTGTGGCGGTGTCACGGCCTGGCGGTGGCACGGTGTGGCGGCGTCACGGTGTGGTGGTGTCACGGTACGGCGGTGTAACGGTGTGGCAGTGTCACGGCCTGGCGGTGTCACAGCATGGCGGCGTCACGGCCTGGCGGTGTCACGGCCTGGCTGTCACGGCCTGGCGATGTCACAGCATGGCGATGTCACAGCATGGCGATGTCACGGTGTGGCGGTGTCACGGCCTGGCAGTGTCACGGTGTGGCAGTGTCACGGCCTGGCGATGTCACGGTGTGGCGGTGTCACAGCATGGCGATGTCACGGTGTGGTGGTGTCACGGCCTGGCAGTGTCACGGTGTGGTGGTGTCACGGCGTGGCACACAGCCGGGGTCCCACAGCCCGTGGCACTGTGCCCAGGTACGGCTGGCCCGGAGCAGCATTCCTGCCTGGCCCCAGGGATGGGGACCCTCCCTGAGCCGCCACGGAGCCCCCTCCCCAGGGCACAGCTGCAGCGCTGCCGGGAGCAGCTCCGCCGATGCTCGGGACCTCTCGGAACGACCTCGCAGCGTCCGGAACTCGGCAGAAGCGCATTCCCAGAGGCAGGAGGGAGGTTGACAGGAGCCCGCAGTCCCTCTTCAGCTGGAAGTGCCAACCGCTCCCAAGAAGCGCTCCCGGGAGAGCGGGCAGGGCTGGGGGAGCCACGCCGGGCTCCGCAGCCCGGGGAGTGCGGGCTGATGCCGCCGCGGCTCTGCTCGGCTCTGCCGGGCTGGGCAGCGCTGGGCCGGGCTCTGCCGTGTGCTGACCCTGGAGCGTCATCCCTGCCGTGTCCTGAGCCCGAAGCATCCTTCCTGCCGTGTCCTGAGCCAGGAGCGTCATCCCTGCCGTGTCCTGACACCGCAGCATCCTTCCTGCTGTGTGCGGATCCCGGAGCGTCATTCCTGCCGTGTCCTGAGCCCGGAGCGTCCTTCCTGCCGGGCTCTGCCGTGTCCTGACACCGCAGCATCCTTCCTGCCGTGTCCTGACACCGCAGCATCCTTCCTGCCGTGTCCTCTGCCCGGACCGTGGGCGCTGCTGCAGGAGGCTGCGGGCAATCGCTCCCTCCTGGATGATGCTTCCCGTACATCCCACCTGGGATTTTTTGGGACAAACGCAGGGATTGAGCCACTGAGGCAGCCTCCCCCAGCAGCCGGGGCAGCTTCCAGCCCCGGCTGTCGGCAGGAATCACCCGGCTGAACTGCAGAAACTCATTATTGCCAAACACATGCAGGGTTCTGGGGCGGGTTTTCTCACTTTTTATTTTATAATTGGTATCAGAAAAAAATTAATTGGCACATTACAAATCAAGCAGATTGATACAATGACAGCCCACGAAATCTGCAAGGGTATAAAAGGAAGCAGTGTGATTGTTGTCCTTTCAAGAGAAATTCACCTTTCCTGAAATGTCTCCTTTGATGCCAGAAACAAAACTCGGGCCATTTTTAAGGACAGAAGTACCCGTTGAAAGAAGCTTCAAGCTTCTTTACACACCTCATATCAGAATTCACAATACTGGTCAGAGTTAAGTACCTCCCGTTTGGGTCAATACCATTTTTGACACATTTAAAGCACAGGTAACAAACTCCACCAATGGCTTTGGCATTTGGAAAGAAGAAAAAGCTTTGCTATGGAATGGATGTCGATGGTGTTTACTAGGGTGACCATGGATTCAAAGGCAGCTCTTCCAAATTTCCCATTTACCAGGGGATGTTTGCTTTGATTTTAAAAAACGCTACTTAGAAACTGCACAAATCAGGAGAAATCTTTGCCAACGGCAGCTCTGCCTGCCCGAATAACTTATCCCACTGCTGGGGACCCAGCCAGCCCACAGCATCTGTGCAGGAAGGGGAGCTGTGGTGGGGCTGGACACACAGCAGGACACGGCCAGGAAAGGAGCCAGAGCCAGCACCTTGGCTCTCCTGAGCTTCAGGGACGAGAGAGACTCTGGGGAACGGTTTCATTAAAAACACTTACTTGCCACTAGGGCTAAGAAGGCTAAATATTAAATTTTCATGACTATTTGAAACACTAGAAAAAGGAAAGAGCAGGAATTAAAGCACATGATGAAGGCATTTCTCCCAGTTGTCACCGCGTCTCCGTTTTCGTTCTGTCACCCACTGAGCTGTTCCCATTTTCTCCAAACAAAACGTTACAAAAGCCATTTGCAGCATTTCTCGCACATCACTCCCCTCCAGCGACACCCCAAATAACAGGAAGACACTTGAAATATGGTCACTCTAGTAAGGAGCTAAAGCAAGCCCATGGATGCAGTTTTGCAGTGGAATGTGTCACCACAACAGCAGCCGGGAGCGGATGACAGACGCAGGGATGAGATCTGCACAGCGGCTTAGCTCTTGGCTTGAGGCTTAAAAAACTCAGAGTTAACAAAGGAAAATCCTTCGAATTCTGACTGGTCAATGTTCCCGACGACTTCCTGGTCGGGAGGTGTGAGCACGGGCGGGTGGCGGGTGAAAAACCGGTCGAAGTTTTCAGCATTGCGTCCGCACTACGGGAGGAGAAAAGAACCGGTGGGTGGGGCGGGAAGCGTGGCACGGGAAAAGGGGCACAGCACACCGGGTTAGTCACGAGGGCACGGCACGGCACGGCACGGCACGGCCGGGGCCAGCAAACGCCGCTGTGCCACGGAGCGCAGCGGGAGTGAGAGGGGCTGGCACTGCTGCTGCCCACACACAGCTGGCACCTGCGGCAGGGCAGTGCCCGCGTGGGCATCCCCCTGCCCAGGAGGTTTCCACCGTGGCTGGGCTGCTCAGAGGCTTCCTCCTGCTGGAGGAGAGGAGAGGAGAGGATCCATCCCTGGCAGTGCCCAAGGCCAGGCTTGGAGCAGCCTGGCACAGTGGCAGGTGTCCCTGCCACGGCAGGGTGGCACTGGGTGGGATTTAAGGTCCCTTCCACCCCAAACCAGTCTGGGATTCCATGGTTCTGATTCCCAGGGCTGTCCCTTCCCTACAGTCCAGTCACACCACAGTGCTCCACAGCCTCACAGTCCCCAGTGGTGCCAAAACCTGATTTAATTTCCTTAGCAATCAAAACAAGGGTGCTGCAGCTTCCCAGGCTGCAAACCCTCATTTAAGGGAATAGCAGCAGCAGCTGGCATCAGGTGGATGCCAGGTGACTGCACAGCCACAGACCAGGCTCCATCCCTGCCTGTCACCCACACGTCACACCCCACGGCTGGCACTGTGCTCCAAGGGCTGGCCACTGTCCCTTTGTCACACACGGCCAGGCTCTGCAGGCTCTCAGAGGGCTGCCCAGGCAGCACCCCCCAGTCCCCAGGCAGCACCCCCCAGTCCCCCAGGCCCCTCTCCCACTGCCCCAGGGGGAGCACACGCTCCAAGCACTGCCACGATTTTTCCTGGGCATTTAACTTTCATTTGTTAAGTAAACAGATTTGCATTTTTAATAAACATCAGACTAAATGCAATAAAATATTAATGAGAAATACATGCAGAAGTCAATGTTTCCCAATTCCTTCCTCTGCTCAGAGCTTTCAGGGAGGACAACATGAATATCCATCAGCCTCTGACGGGCTGCTGCTTTGGCAGCTCTTGTACGTCCTTACAGCACCAAGTGAGACACTTGCTGTCCTCAAAACCCTAAACAAAGCCCAAGGGACAAAGTCTGAGTGGATTTACCCCCAGCTCCAGCCCCTCAGGGTGGGCACCGTGGTACCCTTGCCTTGGTAAGGCCAGGTCTTTACATTTCTAGTCTGGCTTGGTTAAGCTGCTGCTGCCCAAGGGCTGAGCTCAGCAGGGCTGGGCACTGCAGCAGCCAGGGCAGGGATCAGCCCGGCCTGAGCACTGAGCAGAGGATGTGTGAGATGTCTGCTGGGTCAGCCACAGCCCAACGCCTTCCCCAAGCCATGCCACCAACACCAAACAGCAACGCAGCCCTGCAGAGGGGAGAGCCAGCTCCACAGAGCCCGGGAGCCCACGGCAGGGCACGGGAGCCAGGCTGGGCCGCTGGGATGGCACAGACCGGAGCAGGGAGGCTGGGAAAGGGGCTGTGCCACCCCTGGCAGGGCTCAGCTGGCAGGCCAGCAGAGCTCAGTGCACACCCAGAGCCCCCCAGAGCCCCCAGCCCCAGCAGAGCTCAGTGCACACCCAGAGCCCCCCAGAGCCCCCAGCCCCAGCAGAGCTCAGTGCACACCCAGAGCCCCCCAGAGCCCCCAGCCCCAGCAGAGCTCAGTGCACACGGGCAGGGCAGCCCACGTGCTGTGTCTGACAGCACTGCCTGCCTTGTGGCTACAGAGAAATGTGCTGCCTTACAGGAAAATAAAAATAAAAATAAAAATAAAAATAAAAATAAAAAAGCAAACCAGCAACCCCCTCAGAAGGACTGGAAAATTAATCCTGATGAGAGGCTGCCAGTTATTGGAATAGGAAGCGCAGATATATTTTAATATGAATATTGGCAAGTGAGGGTTTCTCACTATCACACAATGAGGTAAGAATATGTGGATGGAAAATTTGAAAAGTTCCATCTATCCATGGTATTTCCTGCCCTGCTGTGTGGAATTTATGGACTTTCTGTTTGGATGCAGATAAAATGCATGGCTAAATTCAATACTTTAAAGTTGAAAGCTGTCTTTGAGTTTACAGAGGGCACATCCCAGCCCAGCCCCGAGGCTGAGGAGGGGAGCTGCAGGCTCCAGGTCTGGGGAAGCAGGGAGGATCCTGCTGCTCCAGGCAGAAAGGTCTCTGCCTGCACGGGCACCTTCTTCACAGCTCCCCAAAACGAGCTCCTGCTCACTGGACACAGATGCCATGTGAATTTTTACACTTATCTAAAGCCATCTAGTGAAAAACTGTCCTCGTTTTAGTCTGATATGAATGTACAGGCATCACTCCATCCTGCCTGGAGAAAGGGGGAGGGTGGGAATTTATCTTACATAAATCCCGGTGTGTCCTGCCTAATATTTATAGCCAGCACAGAATGGCTTTTCCTCCTGAGCTGCAGAAATAAACCTGTCAGCTCCAAAGACGGCCTTGTATTTAATCACCTCCCTGCTCGATTTCAAATAGAGACAGAAGGCACAATAAAATATTTGCCATTGATCCCTGGGATGCAATCAAGGAGCCGAGGATGCTGCTGCCACCCACCCTGGCTCCCAGTGCCAAGGGAGGTGCTGGCACCCTCGATTTCCCAGGGTTCTGTCCCAAACCAGTGGCACAGCCACAATCCCCCCGGCCTTGCAGGGCAAGTCTGACCTTCCTGGTGCTGCTCTGGCTCCCTGCACCCTGGGGAGGATCAGGGCTCTTCTGGCAGTCACATTTAGGGGAGTTTGGGTCCAGCACGACCTTGGGGCCACACCGGGGGTGCCTGTGCTGCTCAGGGGGACAGTGGTGCCTTTCACTGGTGTCTGGCTGCAGTTTGGGATGCTGCAGCTCATCCCTGTGTCCCTGCTGCTGTCAAAGGGAGCATCCACTGCAAGGGCTCCTGGTGCAGGAGCTTCCCTGTGCTAGGGAAAAAGCCAAATTTCTGCCTCGTACACTGAAAACAGAGGCTGAAGAGTCTGGGAAATCCCACAGTCTGTACAGGGCCCTGGGTGTCCCAGAGCAAATCCTGACTGGATTACCAGAGGTGTTCAACCTCAGCACATCCACCTGCCCAGTGTCAGCCCCTCAATCCTTAAATCCCATCTAATTAGGAAATTACTTATGCAAACATCAGAACCCACCCTGTACAGGCTGAGCTAAGGCTGCAAAACCCCTGTGCACGGAGCTGGTGCTCTTACACATCCAGGTCTGTCAGTGGCCTTTCAGTATTAATTAACTCTGAACAGTTAGGGGGAAATTAATTTATGCAATTAAAACTTATTAGATTAAAAGCCATTTTTAACCCCCCTATGCTGTTGTGAATAATCCTGGGCTCTGCTGTGTGATTTCAGTGCTTTCAAAATGAGACTTTTCAAATCACTAGGCTTTATGTAAAGTAAAGGAGTAATTAGATACCAAAAACAATAATTATCTCAACGAGAGACAGGGAGAGCAGGGAAGTGTAAATACACTCCCAGGGTAACTGCAGACCCAGGAAAGGAATTGTTATGCACCAGCCAGAGCAGGGAGCAGCCAAGCAGAGCCCCACGTCAGAAGCACCAAAGACAAGGCAGCCCCTGATCTGTCTTGTTCCTGACTCTGTGATAAAGGTTAATCAAGCACAAAGCAACACAGCAGCTCCTGGGAATTGAGGAATTGGCTCCGAGCTCCGGCCAGGCACAGGCTGGAGCCTCCCCTGGCTGGGGGTGGGAACTGATGGAGCCTTGGGGAGGGGTGTGGACCCCTCCCCAGGCACCGAGAGCCCCCCAGGACCCCCTGTGCCCCCACCCCAAACTGCAGAGGGGCCACAGAACCACAGGAACGTGGCCAGAGGGTTTGGGGCTGCAGCAGAGGCACAGAGCAAAGGGGGCTCGGTGGGACAGGGGGGCTGAGGAGCCGAGCCCCAGCTCACACCAAGCACAGCCCAGGGAAGCAGGATGAGCCTGGGGACAATCTGGATGGGGCTCTGCCCCCAGGGCTGGGCATGGGACAGCTGGGGGCTGACTCCCAGCCCTCATTTGCATCTTGTTCCTTATTTTGAAGCTCTGGACACAGACAATTACTGCAGCCTGACCTTTACAGATGCTAACTATGAAAAAACAAAAAGGAAAACAAAATAGACTTAAGCCGAGGTGAAGAGCCAGGCCAGCACCAAGCCCCTGTGCAGCAGCACTTGGCCCTGGTGCGGCCAGCAGGGCAATCACAGGTCACAAACAAGGGGCCACATGTCCCCTGTCACCCCCAAACGCTCCGTGCAGTGTCCAAGCCCCACTGCCATCCCTGCTGCTCCGTGCTCACGACTGGCTCCAAAGAAACAGCTTCTTCCAGCACTGCTGGAGAAATATCAGCTATCAGCAGGTACCTGAGTTGTCTTAATCCTCCCTAAATCCCAAATCAGCTGCTGTTAATCTCCCTGTCCTATCAAACAGGGAATTTTCCGGGCGCCAGCCGCTGGGTGAAGCGACAGCCAGCAGCTTACAGCCCCCCTCCCCAGGGCTGGTGTCAGAGGGATTTCTAAAGGAAGGAGACATTCAAAACAGGACAGAATTTGCACGGTTTAAAGCAGCAGAGCGGTAAGAAAGCGCTTTTGATGGAATTCAGCTGTTTTTCACTGTAAAGCACCCAGCACCCACGCTCTGCCCTGCCCAGGGCAGGCAGTGACACTGGGAACCTGCTCAGGAAGAGACGGGAGGAGGGGACACAGCAGCAGCTTCACTGGAAAATGGACACAGAGGTGGGAGATGGCAGAAGCCATGGATTCAGGAGACAGGGACTTGTGCAGAATAACCCCAGGGTGCCCCTTCAGTCAATCCAGGTGTGGTCCAGGATCCCTCCACAGCTCATGGATGCCCCCTGTACCTCAGCACCCCAGGCACAAGGGTCAGACCCACCCCCAGACAGCGAATTGTGGGGCACAAACAGCCCCAGACACTTCCACACCAAAGTTACAGCTTTCCCAGCAATGCTGCTCCTGCAGGGCCCAGCTGCCTGGAGGTTCCCTTCCCTGCCAGGGAAAGGCAAGCAGGCACGACCCAGGCTCCTGTGCTGCCCATCCCATGTCTCCCCATCCCCAGGCAGGAGGGAGAGCAGGACATTGCCCCTCTGAGGTGGGCACAGCTCAGACTGGGAGTGCCCCAAGGACAGCACCCACGAGCTCCCTGCAAAGGCAGCGCTGCCAGAATGAACCTGGGGAAAAACATCTGCCTGAAATGCAAACATCAGCCCCAAACACAGCAGGGCAGCCCCAGGGCCGGGGGCAGCTCTCCAGGCCAGCCCCCCTGGTGCTGCCCAGCCACCCCAGGGGTGTTTCATTCCACTTGGATCTGCCAGGAAAGAGCTGTGGGAGGGAAAAACCTGCTGGAGCAGAGAGGCACAGAGAGAGCAGAGCTAAAGGCACCGAGCTCCCTCCACCAAAGGAGCTCCCACTCCATTCTGTCCCTGAAAGCAGATCTTTTCCAAGCACCAAGGAAAGGACACGAGCAGGGTGTCTGTAAAGCAGAGAAAAGCAGAAGTGCAGAAGGTTGTTATGGGCAGAGGGACAGGCAGGCTGCAGGGAACACACAGAGCATTGCTGGGCTCTGAGCTGCCCTGGGAGGATGCACTGAGGAATGGCCCCACGCTGACACAAACACAGCCACGAGAGCAGAGTCAGCGTGGGCTCAGCTCTGTGAAACACCAGAGCCCAGCAGGCACTGCAGCCAGCAGCACCCGGGGCAGCACGAGAACTGTCCTGGAGGGCTGGAGCAGCACAGAGACACCCAGACACTGCTGTGACCCTGCCCGTCCCCAGGGAGGGACATCCCTGCTGCTGCAGCACAGAGACACCCAGACACTGCTGTGACCCTGCCCGTCCCCAGGGAGGGACATCCCTGCTGCTGCAGTACACAAGGGCAGGGAGAGCACGGGGCCATGCAGAGTTTGGGGACACAGAGCAGCACCACGGGCAAGGACACCCACATGGGGGTCCAGGCTGCACCCCTGCCCTGGTGTCACCCCTGCCCTGGTGTCACCCCAGCCCTGGTGTCACTGGGACAGGTGTCACTGCATATACAGCTGGCCCAGGAGCACTCAGGCATTCCTGTCTTTTTTGACAAACAGTTTCCAGTTGCTGCCCCCTCCACCTGGCTTTGCCCATGGCCCCAGGCTGCACTCCCAGCTCATCCCCCGGCAGAGCCAGGCAGGGCTGGGCAGCAGCAGCATCCCCGGGCTGCAGAGCCAGGCTCCAGCCTCCCTCCACCCTGCAGAGAAGCTGTGGTGAAATCCAGCTCCACTGCCCAGCCAGGCACACTGAGCTGAGCTGGCTGTTGGAATTCAGGTGGGATTAAAGAAAAGACCTGAGAAAAAGGGAGGAAAAACCCAACAGCCCGACAGAGCTGGGATGACAAAACAGACAGGCTGCAACACAAAGGGCTCCAGGAACTGAAGGTGTGGAGCTCCCACCCCTGCAAGCCAGAGCTGGGACCGGCATCAGGGACTGCTCCTGGCCCAGCAGGGCTGTGGCACGTGCCAGGTGCCAGGGAACACCACCCTCCAAGGGGACAGGGACCTCCAGGGCCAGCAGCACCCAGCCAGGGTGGGAGAGGCCACGGAGGCTCCCTGGCAGTGGGACAGGGGAGGACACAGCAGTGGGACACTGGGGCACCTGGCAGTGGGACAGTGAGGGGGCACAGCAGTGGGACACTGGGGGGCCTGGCAGTGGGACACTGGGAGGCCTGGCAGTGGGACAGTGAGGGGACACAGCAGTGGGACAGGGGGGGACGCAGCAGTGGGACAGTGAGGGGACACTGTGGGGACCCAACAGTGGGACAGGGGACACAGCAGTGGGACAGGGGGGGACGCAGCAGTGGGACAGTGAGGGGACACAGCAGTGGGACAGTGAGGGGACACTGCAGGGACCCAGCAGTGGGACAGGGGCCCCCAGCACAGGGACAGAGACCCCCAGCACAGGGACAGGGGACACAGCAGTGGGACAGGGGACACAGCACAGGGACAGGAGCCCCAGCACACTTACAGCCTTTGGCTTGAAGGGGGGCTGGATCTCCTTACGCTCCAGCTTGTCCCAGTCGATGTAGCGGAAGAAGGCGTGCTCCTTGATGTCCCGCTCCCCCTCGGGGCCGCAGCCCAGGCGCTTGGCAGGGTGCTTGGTCATCAGCTGGGGAGGCAGGGAACGGTCACAGCGTGTCCCACTGCTCCCCAGAATGTCCCCTCGGAGCTGAGTTTCCAGCTGGACACCCCCAGCAGGTCCCACCTCCTCCAGACGCCTTTGGGGCTCCAAGGAGAGGACACTGAGCAAGGAGCTGGAGTGACTCAGGGACAGGGAAGGTGACAATGCTTTACAAGAGCAGACTGTGCAGATGGCAGCTACATGAGCACTGGCAGGATGGGCACGGCCCCTTTCCGTCTGGGAATGAAACTGCTCTGCCAAGGAACACCCCCGGGGGCTGGCAGGGCTCCCCCAGCACCTGGCTGCAGCAGGGCAGCTGAGCAGTTTGGCACAAACATCTGCAGAGTGAACTGTAAACCTCACTGCCCCTTTAGGAGGGACAATCTGCCCTCCAAATCTGCCATCAGCCCTGGAAGCAGAGCCCCTCACCTCCGGAGCAAACACGAGGTGGATTTCTAATGAGAGAGTCAATTTGGAGGAAAAAAGCACAAACAGTCCATTAATGTTGTTTATCATCTAAACTTCTCCTCTTCACTGGCTCAGTAAGGGAAAGGGCCCAGGAACCACAGACAGCTGTACAACATTAATATCCTGGGGCAGGGTTTGAGCCCTGGCCAGAGATCAGATGGAGATCCCAGAGATCCACAAGACCTTGATAAGGATGGAGAATATGAGCAGCAAAGAATACTTGCAGCAAAAGCACTGTTTATCAAAAGCAGGACAGTTCACCCTGGTGCCAGGGCTGCAGCAAGCCTGGCTCTGTGTCCCAGGGCTGGGGGTCTGTGAGACCCCCAGGGGGGACAGGAGGTGCCAGTGCTCCAGCTGGGGACACCTCCCACCACTCGTGGGTACAGATCAGCCCTGCCACCCCCGGGGCACAAAACAAACTTGCTCAGGAAAGCTGATCTTTAACAGCTGCAACAGGGCACTGAAAGCTGAAAAGACAAAAAAACCTCCAAGAAATACAAGGTGAGAGCAGAGCCACCAACTGCTCCGTGAGCAAACAGCTCCACATCCCTGGCCCCAGCTGTGGCAGCATCTGCAGCTGGAGAGTGACGGAGAGCAGCTCCCTGGAAAGCCCTGCTGCAAACACCCCCTCCCCGTGCCCCATCCAGGTGGGAACCCCTGCAGCAGCTTTTCCCCACGGGACAAGTGAACATTCCTCTCTCCCAGCAGCTCAGAATCCTGGCAACGGCAGGAAGAGGCTCTGAAATGCCGCAGTGGGAGCGTGAAGCGCAGGATGTGTCACTTGTACATAGAAACTCTATTTTGAGATAGAGAACATTCAGATATTTTCAATATTAACTATTATAAGCAAACATTTCTTAAATTCCTACACAAACACTTATTTATAGCGGTGTGTGGCACTGGGGGGTGAGATGAGGCTCAGTCCCAGGCACACAGAACAACATCAGGGCCTCGCCAGCCTTTATCCATCACATCCCAAATTAACTCAGGCTGCAATTAAGTCAGGCCTAGGCCCAGTCCATGGAGAGCCCAGATTGGCATGCTGGGCAAGGCAGAGCTTCAGTGCAAATTAAGAGACAGGATAATGAAAATGCTGCCCTGACCTCATGGAGACACCAGCAGAGCTTCAGGTTGTCCTGAAGGGCAACTTATCACAACTAAGTGGAAGGATGAAGGTTTTGGCTCTGATCTTAGGAAAACCGCTTGGGAATCACATCCATTTTCCCTGAGCATCATTTTTCATTGCAGGCAAATGCTCCCAGAGCTGCCCTGTCCTCAGCTGGTGGGGCACAGGGTGTCTGGGCAGGAGCCCCCCCTTCCCACCCTCCAGCTCTCTCCTGGCCCTCCCCTGCCCCCAGGCCAGCCCCAGCCCCAGCCCCAGCTGTATTTCTGCTCAGTCTAGGGGCACGGGGAGGATGCAGGGGTTGTTATTCCCTGGGTTTAGTACACACACACACACACAGTGCACGTGCAACAGGGCACTGAAAGCGAGGGAAACCCTGGGAAAAAAACCCAAAAAACCCAAACCCTGAAAAGACAAAAAGCCTCCAAGAAATACAAGGTGAGAGCAGAGCCACCAACTGCTCCCTGCTGGTCCCAGCTGTGGCAGCATCTGCAGCTGGAGAGTGACGGAGAGCAGCTCCCTGGAAAGCCCTGCTGCAAACACCCCCTCCCCGTGCCCCATCCAGGTGGGAACCCCTGCAGCAGCTTTTCCCCACGGGACAAGTGAACATTCCTCTCTCCCAGCAGCTCAGAATCCTGGCAACGGCAGGAAGAGGCTCTGAAATGCCGCAGTGGGAGCGTGAAGCGCAGGATGTGTCACTTGTACATAGAAACTCTATTTTGAGATAGAGAACATTCAGATATTTTCAATATTAACTATTATAAGCAAACATTTCTTAAATTCCTACACAAACACTTATTTATAGCGGTGTGTGGCACTGGGGGGTGAGATGAGGCTCAGTCCCAGGCACACAGAACAACATCAGGGCCTCGCCAGCCTTTATCCATCACATCCCAAATTAACTCAGGCTGCAATTAAGTCAGGCCTAGGCCCAGTCCATGGAGAGCCCAGATTGGCATGCTGGGCAAGGCAGAGCTTCAGTGCAAATTAAGAGACAGGATAATGAAAATGCTGCCCTGACCTCATGGAGACACCAGCAGAGCTTCAGGTTGTCCTGAAGGGCAACTTATCACAACTAAGTGGAAGGATGAAGGTTTTGGCTCTGATCTTAGGAAAACTGCTTGGGAATCACATCCATTTTCCCTGAGCATCATTTTTCATTGCAGGCAAATGCTCCCAGAGCTGCCCTGTCCTCAGCTGGCGGGGCACAGGGTGTCTGGGCAGGAGCCCCCCCTTCCCACCCTCCAGCTCTCTCCTGGCCCTCCCCTGCCCCCAGGCCAGCCCCAGCCCCAGCCCCAGCTGTATTTCTGCTCAGTCTAGGGGCACGGGGAGGATGCAGGGGTTGTTATTCCCTGGGTTTAGTACACACACACACACACAGTGCACGAGCTGTGGCTTTAGCCCTGGCGGGCACAGGCACCAGAGCCCAAGGGTGCCAGACCCTGGCCATGCTGGGAGCAGTGGGTGGGCTGGACCCCAGGGCTGTCACTCCCCAGCCTCCCCCAGCCCAGCAGAAGACCCAGGCCAGCCCTTACCCCTTTGCAGATGGCCACGGCCTCCTTGGACATGGACTTGGGGTAGGCGACGTTGTGCTCCATGATGGACTGGAAGAGCTCGTCTTCATCCTCTCCCTCAAAGGGGGCCTGGAGCCAAGCAGACACAGCTTCAGGGGCCTTCCTGGATCCCAAAGCTCCTGGGGCTGCTCTGCTCCTTGGCCTGGAGCCAGCCCCGGGCGTGCCACACAGTGACACAGTCCTGTCCCTGCAGTCCCCAGAGCGTCACCCCAGCTCAGGGAGCTGCGCACCCACGTGCCGAGCGTGGGAGATCCCACAGCAGCCCGTGCTCACAACGGACCCAGCCCAGAGGAGACAAACTCAATCACCTGGCCAGCCAGCATCTCATAGAGCAGCACTCCGAACGCCCACCAATCCACAGACTTCCCGTAGGGCTGGTAGGCAATGATCTGCAAAGGACAGCAGCAACCAAAATTACAGCACAGTAACAGTTCGTACAGCAACAGCAGCGTTACAGCCAGCTCTGACACAGGCAAAGCCAACCCCAGCTGCAGGGGTCAGGGGTACTCCCTGGGACACCCTTCAGCACTGAGACCCCTCCCTGAGGGACCCCGAGTCCCAGCCCTGGCTCCCTACCAGCAGCCTGGGGAATTGGGGTGGGAGCAGCTCACACCTCACAGGCCTTTCAAAGGAAAAGGCTTTTAAAAGAAATCCCCTGCCCGTGCTGTCCCCCACTGCTGGTTTGGGAAGGTCACAGCCCGGTGGGTGACACAGGCTGGTGGGTGACAGAGCCCTGCAGGTGACACAGCCCTGCAGGTGACACAGCCTGGTGGGTGACAGAGCCCAGTGGGTGACAGAGCCCTGCAGGTGACACAGCCCTGCAGGTGACACAGCCTGGTGGGTGACAGAGCTCTGCAGGTGACACAGGTGACGAGCAGCTTTGTTCAGAGGGAATCACACACAGCCCTGTGCAGGCTGTCCCTGTCACCTGCTGCCCTGCTGGGAGCAGCAAAAGGCCCAGAAATGGGTCAAGCAAACGGCAGGACAGTTTTGCCCTGCAGCCACACGTTGCAGCTCGCTGAAGGAGCAGGCACAGAGCAGCAGAAGGGCCCAGGCTGGAGCGTGGCCATGGCACCACGGCCACACAGCCTCACTGCTGCTCCCCGGGCAGTGGATCCTCTCTGGGACCCACGGGCAGCAGGCTTTAGTGCCTTTCCTGGGTGCCAAAGTGATTTGCATCCTAATTTCCCATTTGCCGTTCTTCTTTTGGAAAAAGACAAATTAAAGCAAGGAGAAGAAAATAAGAGTTAACGTGAAAACACTTGGGCAAACACATGGAGAGCTGGTCATTTGTCCTGCTTTGAAGGAACATTAATCACCCACAGTCACAAGCTCTGCACCAACACCACCAGAATTAATCCTGGTGGGATGAGGGATGGAGCACACGTTGGATCCAATAATGGGAAACCTCACTGGGTGCAGCACACACACTGTGGTTTAGCACACAAGTGCACTGATGTCCTAGCAAAGAGAGTCTCTTTCTCTGAAACATTTAATTGAATAAATATTAACTTCACCATTGCTAATTCAGCAGAGTGACAAGAGTTCAGAGGGATACTTTTAAGAGAAGGGAAGACACATTTGAGAATAATTACTCTGAATTTCACAAGTCTGGCATTAAACTGTGCCCATACAGCACTTCATGGCAGTGTCATGTGTGACTCTGTCACGTCACTAATAACTAAATGCAGTCATTTTGTGGGGATCTAAGCCATGGATGGGGAGCCTCTCCCCATCAGACACACGGCCCCTCACTGCAAACAGTGAGCTGGAGAGATCCAAGGATTTCCACTCCACATGGAAATACTGTCCACTGATAACTGCCTGCTTCTCACTGGTCATGTGCTGGAAGCTTCTATCCCACAGAGTGAGGGGCAGAGCTGAACCCCTGGGTTTGTCATTTCCAGGAGCAGGGGAGCAACCTGCAGAGGGTCTGAGCATGCCAAGGACAGAACAGGCACAGGATGGACGTGGGAAAACCCCCAGTGAGGAAATCCCACCGCAGGGAGAGCAGGATGTGCTGCTCTTCGAGGTGGAAGCAGCGCACAGCACGACAGGGAGGCAGACAAAGCATCCCTGCTCCCTGAGGGGGACGTGGGGACGCACAGTGCCGAGGGCATGACCTTTGCAGGCTGATGGTGGACTCCTGAAGGCCCCTGTTTCAGCTGGAGAGCTGCCCAAAGCCAGGGGAGCCCAGGCGAGGAGCAGAGGGAGCGCGGGGAGCATCGGCCGCCACGCCGTCCGTACCTCGGGCGCGATGTAGTCTGGGGTGCCACAGAAGGTCTTGGTGGTCACCCCGTCCCAGATGTTCTCCTTGCACATGCCAAAGTCGGCGATCTTTATGTGCCCCTCGCTGTCCAGCATGACATTGTCCAGCTTCAGGTCCCTGCAGGGCGAGAGCAGACCGTGGCACACAACGGCAGCCCTGCTGCGGCTGCGCCCCGCCCGCGTCTCACACCCCTTGTAGGAAAACGTTTGGGGAAACGAGTGAAAATTACTCAGAGATCTGTCAGGATGGAGTGTTGATGTTGCTTTTAACCCACAGGAATGCTGTGCTGGGCACAGTGCTTTGAAGTGTGCGATGGAAAGCACTCATCTGGCAGGAGACCGATTTAATTGATTTTTTTCTTTCACTCCTGTGAAAATCAAAGTGCACTTGGAGCTCTCACGATGGAGAAGCACCTACTCAGCACAAGTACCTGCCTCACCTGTGCTCTGCCCCCCTGAAATACAAACCAGCTGTGTTTCCCTCTGCTCCTGAGCCCCAGAATACCTGTTTGTGGTACCCAGCCCCCAGGAGCTCTGCTCCTCTGGAGAGGTGGATCCAACCACAGATCCCTGGATCTGAATCCCAGCCTCCAGCCACCACTCCAGAGGTGGATGCTGCAGCCTCAAGGACACCTCTGTAGCAAACACTGGGTATTTTGGTGCAGTTTATACATTCTGGCTGGGTTCAAGGCTGTATTTTCTAATTATCATGTCAGTGCTCAGAACCCTGACAGGCCAAAGGCAGACGGACCTGAGCTGGGATTCGGATTCCGAGGAAGGAAGGAAGCAGAGCCACTGGGGACCAACAGACCTAGAATCTCTCTGCAGCAGCTGATGGTAAGAATCAGCCCTCACGTCAAGTTTGTTCCACTTCTTTCATCTTTAGCATCTCCTGACTCCAGCAGCACTGCTGGCATCTCCCTTTACAGAGCTCTTAATGGTGTCTGACACTCATCAGGATGCTCTGCTCCACCCTGCGCTCTGGGAACTCTCCCAGGCAGGGAAGAGCAGTGAACGCTGGTTTCAGAGCTAAACCAGCAGCCTGTGAGCCTGGTCCTGCACGTGGCAGGGACCCAGCTACCTCTGGGTGCTGGAATCGTATTGGGAATGGCAGAGAAGCCTCTGAGGCAGAAGTGACAGGGTGGCACAGCAGAGCTGGGAACACGCCGCTGGTAAGCGCTGGCTCCAGTGGCCATGGTAAGAGAGCAGGGCCCTGCAGCCAAACTCGGGCTTGGAGCTGCTCCAGGCTGCCAGGAGCATTTGTGCTGTGTGGAGAGGGACACATGGAACAGGGGCAGCTGCCTTCCCATGAACAGGGGTAAAGCAGGAGCTCCTCCCAAACCAGGGGCACCCTGCAGCTCCCAGCTCCCTTTTGGGACACATCACGTGTGGATGGCTCAGGGATCCCACAGGTCCTTTCCAGCCTTAAGGATGCTGTTATACTGCCTGTGGCTATCTGCCAGACCCCGTCCATGGCACGGGCAGGGGGCTGGGGGCAGAGCAGGACCCTGGGGCAGCGCTCTGCCCACGGCTCCGGCTCTTGGTGGAGCTCAGGGGAGGGAGGGAAGGGGAGGAACGAGCTCACCTACCGATAAATGATGCCTTTGCTCTGCAGGAAGAAGAGCCCGATGGCTATTTCTGCTGCGTAGAATCTGAAAGAGGAGGTTTAAAAGGAAGACTGATAATTGCAGGAGATCAATGAAAACCTTGCCAACAGGGTGGCAGCGAAGGAAACGCGCCAGGCAGGTGTGACTGAAGGACAAGGCAGCCAGGGCAGGGAAATTCCAGAGGAGGATCACCGGGGCTGATCCGAGGCAGCCTGAGCTGGCAGCAGGCAGCAATGCCACCGGGCTGCTGGGGGCTGTCACTTCTGCTTGCACAAATGAAGCAAGAGCTGGACCCACGGCTGCTCCTCACGACATGCCGGCAGCACGGCTCGGAGTCATCCCTGCTCTGGGGCCAGCAGGTACTGCCACATGCCCTTGGGCATATTCTGGGTCTCAGGGCTCCCAAACACCAGTTCAGCCCTGCTCTGGGGGCCAGCAGGTACTGCCACATGCCCTTGGGCATATTCTGGGTCTCAGGGCTCCCAAACACCGGTTCAGCCCTTCTCTGGGGGCCAGCAGGTACTGCCACATGCCCTTGGGCATATTCTGGGTCTCAGGGCTCCCAAACACCAGTTCAGCCCTGCTCCCAGGGCCAGCAGGTACTGCCACATGCCCTTGGGCATATTCTGGGTCTGAGCACTCCCAAACACCAGTTCAGCCCTGCTCTGGGGGCCGGCAGGTACTGCCACATGCCCTTGGGCATATTCTGGTCTGAGCACTCCCAGACACCAGCTCAGCCCACCAGGCTGTGCTCAGCGTTTGTGGGTTTTCTGTGAGCATCTGAAGGCTCTCAGGAACACATCCTGCTCTGCCCAGCTCTCAAGGAACAGGAGCCAAGAGCCCCCAGTTAACACTTGTCTTGGCCACCCTGGCAGAGGAGCCCAAACCCAACATCCCTGTCGTCCCCTGGGAAAGGACCAGGCAGAGCAGAGGCCTGGTGTCTCCCAGGAAGCTCCACACCTCCCTGCCTTGTGCCCTTACCTACCCAAATTTATCTATTTCACTCCATTGCTCACAGGTACAATGTACCCCAAGGGTGAGGTGGAGGCACCAGCATCAGACAAAGAGTTCTTGTGCATCTTCCCATTCCTGATTTCTGCCCAGGAGCTCTGTTGGCAGCCCCTGACACAGGTGCACCCACACCTAGCCCAAAGGTGCCAAAGCACTGCACTTACACAGCGTGGGGCTCCTTGAACCTCCCGACCTGCTGGATCTGGTACATCAAGTCCCCACCGTTCACGTACTCCATCACAAAGTACAGGCGGTCCTGGAGGAACAGAGCAGGCCATGAGCAACAGGATTATCAGAGTCTGCAGGGCTCAGAGACAGGAACAAGGGACTGGAGCTCTGTAATTCCAGGCACACACAGCCATCATCCCTGCCCTCCCCAGGGGCTGCTGTCCATACTAGCCCATAAGCACTAAATCCTTGGGAATGCCCAGGCCTGGAGCTCTGCTCTCTGCACACAGATCCACTGGAGAAGGCAAGCGGGGGCATCCCTGGACCAGAGGTTTTTCACTTCCCAGGAGTACATTTGCTCTTCCTGACAGAAGCCATTTCCAGAGCTGCTCTGCAGGTCCCTGCTGGCATTTCCCCAGGCTCTCCACGGCTTCAGCCAGGGGATGCAGGGCAGACAGGAGCAGTTCCCAAGGGGACCAAACTCCATCCACGGCCACCAGGACTCGGCCAGGCCCCAGGAGGGGCGTGTGACCCTGCCAGCCCCCTGCCAGGATGGCAGTGCTGGGGGTGCACAGCTCGCAGGGGAGGCAGGAGGGGGCTGCTCCCCTCTCCTCACTCCTTCCAGCCCGCTCTCAGGGGTCCCTCTGGCCAGGTTCCCATGGGGTTAAGGGGGTCCAGAGGAGGCCATGGAGCTGCTCCAGGGCTGCAGCCAGCCTGGGAGAGCTGGGGGTGCTCACCTGGGCAGGAGGAGGCTCCAGGGAGAGCTCAGAGCCCCTTGCAGGGCCTGAAGGGGCTCCAGGAGAGCTGCAGAGGGACTGGGGACAAGGTCTGCAGTGCCATGGGCCCTCCATGCACGAGCCCAGTGACAACCCAGGCTGCCCCATGCCACCCACAGAGGGCAGGAGGGACACAGAGGCTGGAGCACTGCGGGAGCTGCAGGTTGGCAGCGTTACGTAATAAAAAACTCCTCGTTGCTCATTTCCTCCTTAAATCAACCTTGCCCTGCTTTGCAGACAGGAAGGACAGGGAGCCCTCAGGAGATGCAGCTGGAGCACTGCCATACCCAGGGGTATGGGAGAAACTGGGGGCAGCACCCACAGGGCATTTCCCAGCCCACCCAGAGCAATGGGGCTCAGCACCCTCAGGGCATTTCCCAGCCTGGCAGTGCCCACCCAGAGCAAACCCTCAGGACATTTCCCAGCCTGGCAGTGCCCACCCAGAGGAGCTGGGCTCAGCACCCACAGGACAATTCCCAGCCTGGCAGTGCCCACCCAGGAGCAATGGGGCTCAGCATCCGCAGGACATTTCCCAGCCTGGCAGTGCCCACCCAGAGGATCTTGGCTCAGCACCTACAGGACATTTCCTAGCCTGGCAGTGCCCACCCAGAGCAAACCCTCAGGACATTTCCCAGCCTGGCAGTGCCCACCCAGAGCAAACCCTCAGGACATTTCCCAGCCTGGCAGTGCCCACCCAGAGCAAACCCTCAGGACATTTCCCAGCCTGGCAGTGCCCACCCAGAGCAAACCCTCAGGACATTTCCCAGCCTGGCAGTGCCCACCCAGAGCAAACCCTCAGGACATTTCCCAGCCTGGCAGTGCCCACCCAGAGCAAACCCTCAGGACATTTCCCAGCCTGGCAGTGCCCACCCAGAGCAAACCCTCAGGACATTTCCCAGCCTGGCAGTGCCCACCCAGAGCAAACCCTCAGGACATTTCCCAGCCTGGCAGTGCCCACCCAGAGCAAACCCTCAGGACATTTCCCAGCCTGGCAGTGCCCACCCAGAGCAAACCCTCAGGACATTTCCCAGCCTGGCAGTGCCCACCCAGAGCAAACCCTCAGGACATTTCCCAGCCTGGCAGTGCCCACCCAGAGCAAACCCTCAGGACATTTCCCAGCCTGGCAGTGCCCACCCAGAGCAAACCCTCAGGACATTTCCCAGCCTGGCAGTGCCCACCCAGAGCAAACCCTCAGGACATTTCCCAGCCTGGCAGTGCCCACCCAGAGCAAACCCTCAGGACATTTCCCAGCCTGGCAGTGCCCACCCAGAGGACCTTGGCTCAGCAGCTGCTGCCCCAGCACAGCCCCCGGCTGTGGGGCAGCCCCAGCGGATGGGACACAGAGTACAGGGGCGATGGGGCTGTGTGTAGCACATGTGGCACCGATGGGATGGAGCGGGGAATTCGGCTTTTCAGCAGCCTGGGGACTCGGGAGCAGCCCCTGAGAGGACAGCCCTGGCCAGCCCCGTGGGGAGCCACGTGTGGCAATGTCACCTTGAGCAGGCACCGCCACGGCAGAGCGGAGCAGCGCCGGGCTGGGCTGCAGCTGCCTCCTAAATATATCGATCTGCTTCAGGGAGGAAGAACATTAAAAAGACGGGCTCTTGAAGCAGCCAGCTGAGCTCTAAAAGCGGGAGCTGAGCCCTCCTCCTCTGGGTGGGGAAGGGAGCTGGTGCCCAGCAGAGCCGTGCCGTGACTAAGGCAGGCAGATGGCACGGCTGCCCACGGGGACGGGCACCGAGCTGTCCTGGCTCTGCCCGTGCCACCAAGGCTGGCCAAGGCTGGAGCATCCAACCCGCTGAGCAGCACGCAGGTGGAAATGCACTGCAGAGCCTGGCACGGAGCTGGTGACACTCCCCTGTCCCCGGGCAGCCAGGGTGGCACTGCCAGGGCTTCTGTCAGTGCCCTTCTAATCCACTGCTCCATCCCCTGCCTGGCTGCACGCTGGGAACAGGAGGCAGAGCCAGAACAGCCATGCTCCCATCCACCCCATGCTAGATATTAGGGAGAAATTCCTCCCTGGGAGAGTGGGCAGGCCCTGGCACAGGGTGCCCAGAGCAGCTGGGGCTGCCCCTGGATCCCTGGCAGTGCCCAAGGCCAGGCTGGATGGGGCTTGGGGCACCCTGGGACATTGGGAGGTGTCCCCGCCCATGGATGATGTTCAAGGTCCCTTCCAACCCAAACCATTCCAGGATTGTGTGATTTATCACCTCAGTGTGGCTGTGGCTGCTGTGCCCTTCACTGCCATGCCCCAGAGGTCACAGCAAAGGCACAGCTCACCTGGGGACAGCCAGGGACCCCCCTCACCCCCTCCCAGAGCTCTGAGCTGGGGCCTTTCAGATCCCCCAGCACTGGCACCTCTCCCCCTCCAGCCCCAGGCAGGAGCTCTCTCCTTGCTCATCTTCCCTGTTTCTTCAGGAGGCAGATTTGGGGCTTTTCTCTCTCCCAGAGCTGCTGAGCCAACAGCCCCAGTGGAGAATTGTGCTCTGGCCTGTGCTCCCAGAAATCAAAGTGCTTTGTGCCAGCGTTTGATAATACAGCCTGCTATACATTTTGATTACATTACAAATACGATTACTATTAAGCCACTATAGGTCTGCCAGGAATAATCCCGCGCTGACTCACTTCAGATGCCAGGGAGATGCTGTGTGAAGGAGCTGCTCCTGCCACATTCTGATTGCTGTGCTGCAAAGCCGGGCTGCAGGCTTTAAATACACCCGATGTGTTTGGTAAATGAAATTTCTGGGACAATATTAAAATGTAATCCTCCTGGAAAGCATTGTCATCGTTCTAAAGGACTCTGCTGATTCCCTCTGCTGGCTCCCGCTGACGTGCACCTGGACATTCCCATTCACTGCTCGAGGGCCGGGCAGGGATTGTACTGAAGGTCCCCCGTCCCCCTCTCCATCCTGACTCATACAAACCCAACCACACACCCGTGGAAAAGTGGATTTCCTGCAGTTTGGATTAGGTCTCTCCCTTTGCTCGGGGCTCTGATCAGAGGAATGAGTCCTGGGGAAAAGTGCAGCACTTGCTACTGAGCCATAAGGGACATTGTGGGCTGGGGGCTCCTGAGGGGCTGGGAAGCCACCTCTGATGTCACCAGCAGCTCCCTGCTGAACACATCTCAGGCTGCAGCTGCTGTACATGGCACTCTCATGTCACACACTCGTTTTGGTCCTGGAGGCACTTGTGCCTCACACCAGTGAAGGTGTGAGGCTGCCGAGGCAGAGCACACACAGCTGCTTTGGCAAGTGCAGTGATGTACGGAGAATATGAAACCTGGAATGGTTTGGGGTGGAAGGGACCTTAAATCCCATCCAGTACCACCCCTGCCATGGGCAGGGACACCTTCCACTGTCCCAGGCTGCTCCAAGCCTGGCCTTGGACACCATTCCAACCCACTTCCCAGAGTGTCAGGCTCCCGGTGCTCAGGGTGCCCAGCCCAGCACGCCCTGGGTGGGCCCAGCTGTGGCAGCAGCCCTTACCATGGTCTGGAAGCAGGAGTGGAGCTGGGTGAGGAAGGGAGGCTTCCCCGAGAGCGCCAGCACGCGCTTCTCCACCATGGTGCACTCCACGTCGTCGTCCTGGATCACCACGTCCTTCTTCAGGATCTTGACGGCGTACAGCTCGTCCGTGCCCTTCCTCTCTGCCAGCATCACCTGCACGAGGCACAGCACAGCGTGGAAGCACAGGTCTGCAGAGCCCTGAGCTGAAACAGCCCCGGCTGCGGCTCACCCTGCGGCTGCCAAACCACACACAGCTGCCAGGGCTGCTCCCAAAAGCAGTCAGGGACTCTCAGTCCAAGGGCTAACACATCTCCTCCCTCACGGCCTCCAGGAGCCCAGCCCAAGGGGTTTGATGGTACCTGAGCCCAGCTCACCCTCCAGCACCCCTCACCCCCGAGTCAGGGGCACCCTCAGAGTGTCACCAGCCCTGGGGAGGGTGGCAAGAGGCTGAACACAGAGTCCAGCAGATTACAAGGTGGGAAATACTTGAAGTGGAAAAGAGTTAGTCTCTAGTGAATAGCAAGAAAAACCCCCATGATTTTCTCTGTCTCCAGAGCAGTGAGCAAACCCCACCCCGTGCTGGTTCATCACCCAGCCAAGGCCCTCTCAGCCAGGAGAACCCACCCAACCTCCCGTTTCCAGCCAGTGCCACCCATGTGCAGGCTCATTTATTGCACAAAATGGGATTCACTGCTTCTGCTGGTGCAAATCCCTCGGGTTAATCCCATCAGCCCAGCGAGGCTCCCCTGCCTGACCCAGCACACTCCATCAGCCTAAGCTGCTCCTTGGGCTGCCAGCAAATAAAGCCACTCTGAAAGCAAGCTTTGGTTCCCATTTTCCCTCCCTCACTGTCTCATGGCCTCAGATTGGAGCTCTGGGTGGAAATGAATTGCTCTTCATTTGAAGGAGCTGGCAGAAATCCTGCAGTGGCATCAGGAACAGCAGCTCAGGGGTTTGGGGAATGAATTATGTGAAGTCAACATCGATAGGGTGGGACTGAAATGCGCTTCAGGCTGGGGCAGATGGGCAGAGGACACAGGAACGGGTCTCAGGGTGACCTCAGAGGCACCAGGGACAGCAGAATTAACCTCTTGTGTTCCACAGGCTGCCCAGGCAGTGGGGCAGTCCCCTGGAGGGGTTTCAGATGGGCAGATGTGGCTCTTGGGGACAGCTGGTGGCAGTGCTGGGGCTGCACTCAGAGGGCCCAGAGGGATTTCCAAGCTCAGTGACCCTGTGATTCCATTGTGGGACACAGCCCAGGGAGCAGGGAGGACGAGGCAGGGGACACAGCCTGAGGGGCGAGGTCTTTGGTGCCACCCACTTGTTTGGGTACAGGGAACAGGGAACAGGGCACAGGGCACAGGGAACAGGGCACAGGGAACAGGGCAAAGGGCACAGGGAACAGAGCACAGGGAACAGGGCACAGGGCACAGGGAACAAGGAACAGGGCACAGCCCTTTGTGAGCAGCTCTGGCACGTTCCTGGCTCCTGGGGGAGCCTGGCTGTCCTTGCCATGCTGTTTGTCAGGATTAGCTGGGACTGGCACTGGGGCTCCTCAGTGCCAAGCTCTCTGGAGAAGGCTCTGGCATTGCCATTGCCATGGGTGGGGCAGGGCTGCAGCTGGCTCATCCCACAGCAGGGCTGAGCCCTGGCTGTGTCAGGGACTTGGGGATGGGATTTATTCACCTGCTGATCTTTGAAGAGCCCTGGGTACCCAGAGCAGCTTCTTGTGATGCTGGGATGGAACCCAGCAAGGCTCAGGCCCTGGCACCAGCTGGGGCTGCCCTTGGATCCCTGGCAGTGCCCAGGCCAGGCTGGACAGGGCTTGGGGCACCCTGGGGCAGTGGGAGGTGTCCCTGCCATGGCAGGGTGGCACTGGGTGATCTCTAAGGTCTCTTCAGATGTGGCACTTGGGGACAGCTGGTGGCAGTGCTGGGGCTGCACTCACAGGTCCCAGAGGGCTTTCCAAGCTCAGTGACCCTGTGATTCCATTGTGGGACACAGCCCAGGGAGCAGGGAGGACGAGGCAGGGGACACAGCCTGAGGGGCGAGGTCTTTGGTGCCACCCACTTGTTTGGGTACAGGGAACAGGGAACAGGGCACAGGGCACAGGGAACAGGGCACAGGGAACAGGGCAAAGGGCACAGGGAACAGAGCACAGGGAACAGGGAATGGGGCACAGGGAACAGAGCACAGGGAACAAGAAAACAGGGCACAGCCCTTTGTGAGCAGCTCTGGCACGTTCCTGGCTCCTGGGGGAGCCTGGCTGTCCTTGCCATGCTGTTTGTCAGGATTAGCTGGGACTGGCACTGGGGCTCCTCAGTGCCAAGCTCTCTGGAGAAGGCTCTGGCATTGCCATTGCCATGGGTGGGGCAGGGCTGCAGCTGGCTCATCCCACGGCAGGGCTGAGCCCTGGCTGTGTCAGGGACTTGGGGATGGGATTTATTCACCTGCTGATCTTTGAAGAGCCCTGGGTACCCAGAGCAGCTTCTTGTGATGCTGGGATGGAACCCAGCAAGGCTCAGGCCCTGGCACCAGCTGTGGCTGCCCCTGGATCCCTGGCAGTGCCCAGGCCAGGCTGGACAGGGCTTGGGGCACCCTGGGGCAGTGGGAGGTGTCCCTGCCATGGCAGGGTGGCACTGGGTGATCTCTAAGGTCTCTTCCAACCCAAGGCACTCCCTGTTTGTGTGCCAGGGCAGCAGACACAGCTGCCTCACACAGGGCCTGCACCTCTGCCCTCCCCTGTGCTTGTGCCCAAACAGACCTGGTTTGGTTCATTGCCTCCATTTATCCCCAGTTTGCACCAGCTGAGCTTTGCAAGGCACCACACACAGGTGCTAAAACCACAGCTCATTTCTAGCTGATAAAAGCAGAAGTGCTTTGCTCAAAATTGGTGGTAAATAAGTAGTAACCACTCCAGGAACATATTTTGAGGGAAAATTAAACCTGTTAACCTGAGAGTAAGAGCATTATAGACAATATCAGTTACATACAGGCCTGCCTTGCCATCCACAGCCCTGCCAGAGCAGGGAGCCTCTGAGCCTGGCATCTGTGTTTGCCCTGAAGGACCTTGCTGAGGCCGTGGCTCCCACCCTGCTCTGCAGTGACAGCCTGCCTTGGGTACCCCAGCCCAGGAGAACTCCCCCTGCTCTGGAGCCCAGAGCTGCAGCGGCCAAAGGCTCCACCCTGCTCAGCAAACAACACAAACCCCAAAAAGCCTGACAGCTCCAGAGCACGACAGATTGATCAGCTGCAAAAATATGAGCAAGCCACCTAATTTCACTTCCCTCTATTTATAATACAGCAAAGCAAACCCGGGGTGGGCTGTGCCAAGCGCTGCCTCCCTCCGTGGGAGCGTCTCCCCGCCGGTGCCAGCCCCGTGGAGCTGCCACCAGCCACAGTCCCGGGCAGCCCACGGGGACCCCAGAGCTGCAGGGACATCTGTGTGCCGGGGCTGAGCACGCCAAGGCAGGAGCACACAGCCCCACGCCCCTCTTTCCCAAGGCAGATCCATTTCCCACCCCCCAGGCCTGGCTCGGGGGATCTCCATCTGCCAGCGCACTCGCTGGGAAGCAGATTGCATCCCTTTTTGACTTGTTATTGCTGCAGAAAAAAGCTGATATTTAACTTGATTTATTCCTGCAATAGAGAGTATTTGTTTGGGAATGCTCCAGCAATAGGACTGGGGATATTCTGAACGCAGAGAAAGCAAGTTTGTCAAACTCCACCGAGGCTGGCGCGCGGGCACTCCCGACCCTGCACAGCCCGGCCTGCAGAGCAAATGCTGAGCAGCTGGTGCCAAAGGGTTAATGGAGACAGACAGAGGCTCACTCAAACAGTGACTGCAGTCCAAGAGCTCTCCCAGCCAGCAGGGACTGGCAGCAGGCAGCCAGGCACAGGAGCAGTGCCAGCCCTGGAGAGGGAAGGACACGGTGCCAGCCCTGGAGAGGGATGGCAGCGCCATGGACACAAGCAGCTGCCGGGCACACCAGGGGCTGGGCTGTTCTCCCTGCTCCAGGCACCTCCGCCTGGCTCCTCCCGAACATCTGGCACCTCTGGTGGGCACCTCTGGCGGGGACAGCGCGGTGGCACCTGGGTGTCCCCGTGCCGGGATGCCCAGGGATGCCTGGGGAAGGGCAGGCACACGTGAGGGCGAGGCTGCATCTAGCCGGAGAAACCAACGTGCTGTTTTAATTAGCGCTAATTAGCATATTTATGACATTCTGTTCCAGGGAACAGTTTCTGTCGCACACTCCCTTATGTAAGCCGAGCCGGCTGAGCAGTTTGCTGGCGTTCCTCAGGTTTCGGGGGAGAAGGCGGCGGGGACACGGCACAAGCACAGAGCCCCCAGGTGCTTGGAAGGGACGAGGGGCTGCGAGGGAGGGGACGGGGGACATTTCTGCGTGACAGCAGCACGGGGCTCTCCTGCAGCCCGGGGTACCACACAGAGCTCTGGGGACCCCCAGGACCTCCCCATTCCCTGCCTGTCACTCCCATGGAGCTCTGAGCTCTCCTCCTCTGCAGAGGGAGAAAAAGCCCTGGAGAAGGGAGCTCCCGAAGGCCCAGTGCCAGCTGGAAGGAAGGGATGCTCCTGCTTCACCCTGCGCTCAGGGGAGCATCCCTGCACACCCTCCTCATCCCCGCTACCTGCCCGAGTAACGAGCCCGCAGGCACAGCGATATTGCCTGCAATTAAGGCAAGTCGCTAATGAGAGTGGGGCTGGGCCAGCCCTCGCAGCAGCAAACACCGCACCCAGCTCCTGCACAGCCCCAGCCTCCCTGGAGCACTGGGAGCCCGAATGGAAACCAAGAGAGCTGGCAAGACCCCAGGAAAAACGAAGGCTCCAAGTCACATAATTACCAGGAGAATGAAATTCTGCCACCGCTCACAACCGGTCTGGGAAGTTAATTAAAATGTTCCCGTGTATTGTAATTATTAGAGAAGAAGAAAACCCCAACCAAATTAAAAAAAAAAAAAAAAAAAAAAAAAAATTTTAAAAAAACACGTGGCCCCCTCCTAGCTGGTCCCCTGCTTCCCAAAAGGATGGATTTTGTGGTGGTCTCATCAGACATCGCTGGTGTTCCCTGCTGGATCCCAGCAGCGTGGCACCAGTGCTCCCAGTCGCCCTGGCAGTGCCCAGTGCAGGCACCAGGGGTGGCTCACTGTGAAAAATGTGTATTTTATGATTGGCTTTTTGCAAGTATTAAAATGAATATTGTATGGGTCATGTTAGAAAGTTATGCTGTATTAATTTTCTTAAGTATTAAATTAGCTATTAAATACTGTTTTAGGTTATAACATAATGTTAAAATAGAAACTATGCTATGTAAGATATTTGGTTAAGAAAGGACTTGCACCAGACAGCAGCTACAGGACACCTAAATCTTTCAGAGAAAGGGAATTTATTGCTCCCTTATCAGCAGAAAACGAACTTCTTCCCACCTCGCTCAGACAGGAAGACTCCAGCTCCACATCCACTCCTGCCCCGTGGTCCCTCCCACCGGGGACATCCCGTGACTGTGTCTGACACTGGGGGGGATCACAGAGGAACCACAAACCCGCCTGGAACAGAACAGAACAGAAAGCCTCCTGAACAGACAGACAGACTGACAGACAGCCCCTCCTCTTGAAGTCCGAGAGCTTCATGCGGTCCCGGCTGCCGTTGTTGTCCAGTTTGGAAATGGCATTTCTTGTCTTCTCATCCGCAGCCTTGGACCCCGTGCCAATCTTGGCTCTCTGCAGAGGTGGAGATGGGGAAACCATCACTGGGGACAGCAGGGACAACGGCAGTGGGTGCTGCCAAAACCCCAGCTCAGCAGCTCCTTCCCAGCTCAAAGCTGAGCTTTGGGAGCCTTTTCCATGGGCGGGATGGGGACAGGCACTGGAGGAGCCGGCAGCCCTGGCACGGGGCACTGCTCTGCTCTGCCCAGGTAACCTCTGCCACAGCAAGTGGGAATCTCCTGTGGCCCTGGTCACCCCTCTCCCCGTGCAGCGGGACCCTGCAGCCTGTCCAGGCCATGGCAAGCTGGCCTAAAGAAGCTCTTTTGGGGCAAAAACTGCCTCTGTGTCTGCCTCACCAGGAAAACGGGGGAGTATAAATGCAGTCAGGAAAACACGGCACTTTGTCTCCAGGTCCCCTCCCACCGGGGACATCCCGTGACTGTGTCTGACACTGGGGGGGATCACAGAGGAACCACAAACCCGCCTGGAACAGAACAGAACAGAAAGCCTCCTGAACAGACAGACAGACTGACAGACAGCCCCTCCTCCCTGACAGACAGACTGACAGACAGTCCCTCCTGCCCAGACAGACAGACCGACAGCCCCTCCTGCCCTGACAGACAGACATACGCACAGCTCCTCCTGCCTTGACAGACAGACCGACAGCCACTCCTGCCCTGACAGACAGACAGACAGACGCACAGCTCCTCCTGCCCTGACAGACAGACAGACGCACAGCTCCTCCTGCCCTGACAGACCGACAGCCCCTCCTGCCCTGACAGACAGACAGACAGACAGACGGACAGCCCCTCCTGCCCCGGCCATCCCAGCTGCCCCCTGAGGACCCCACCCAGCCCCATTTCCAGCAGCAGAGCCCGGCGGTGCCGGAGCCCCTCCCCAGGCCAGGCTGTGCTGATCCTGTCCCTCCAAGCTCCCAGGATTTATCCCCTCTCCTTCCCCGCAGCCTGGCTCTGCGAGGCTGTGCCGAGCTCAGCCTGGCGTGGAATTCCATTAACCCCATCCCGGGGCTCGTTCTGGCTGCCGCTGGCAGCCCCGGCAGGCAGCACCTCTCGGCAATCTCTGCTGCTGCTAATTGCTGCTCACACGGCTCTCCAGGCTGCAGAATTCCCCTCTCAAGGTCACCTGCAGCCCCTCAGAGCACGGGAACAGCTCCTGCACTGCCAGCCTGAGGAAAGGTGTCTGGGATTTTCACACTCCTTGGGGTGAGCCCGGCACGCCCCGGGCTCCAGCACACTCCACTCCTCACTCCCAGCACCAGCCACGGCCCAGCTGGAGGGAGATTCCCTGCCTGGGACATGGATTGCCTCCTTGGGAGGAGTGGGGAGCACAGAGCAGGGTGAGGGACAGGTGTGCTCGGGCACCTCTGCACAAGGTGTTTTCTGATCTGCGGACAACTCATCATCTGGCTGCCCAGACCGTTCCAACAGCACTGGAACACCATTTCATGGAACACCATGAAATACAGTAAAGGCCAGCTGTTGGTTCTTTGTACAGCCAGAACCCATCGGTCCTAGCCAACTGTTGCATTAGAACTCTTTCCTTGGATATTCAGGAAAGTTGTGTATAAATAAGATAAAAAAGAAAGGAGAACGGGAGCTAACTCTCCAGTCTGTGCTACAATTGCAGAGCTCACGCTGAGAACCATAAGGGCAACTCTCTTATTTCTGTATGGCTCATTGCATGTGAGTCTCCAGATGTGCCACGCTCACTGCCAGGGCTCTGCAGAGGCTCCAGCTCCACCGAAAAATGGCACATTTCTGCTCATTCAGCACCGTCTGGATCAACCATTCAGCAAGAACTCCCATGGCTTATTAAGCAGCAAACAGACATTTCTCCTTGGAGCCTCTCTGGGCAGCTGGAGCCTGCTCCACGTGCCCTGCCAGAGCTGGCAGGGGGAGTCCCTTCCCGAGGGCACGGCAGGCAGGCGGCGAGGAAACCCCCTGAGCCCAAGAAAAATCAATTCACCTCAAATTTCTGCCTCAGCTCCTCGTTTCCTTCTTCTCCCTCGGGAGGCACGGGCACGTTGAAATACTCGCCCTCCTCCTGGCTGAGCAGCTTGAACCTGGAGGGACAGAGAGAGCACGGGTCAGGGGCGCAGGGAGGCAGGGCCCCCCTGCTCCAGCACAGCTCTGCCTCTGTGTGCCTGCACCCAGGGGACCCTCCCAGGCCAGCAGGACCCCCAAACCCTCCTGCAGGAGTGTGCACCCTAATGACAGAGTGGCAAAACTAGCCTTTGTCCCCCAAAAAAGGAAAGAAGCCACTCAGATGGCAGGAGTGTCACCCTGCTGGCTGTGACCCAGATGTGCAGCCAGGCTGGATCCTGGCTGGCTGTGACCCAGATGTGCAGCCAGGCTGGATCCTGGCTGGCTGTGACCCAGATGTGCAGCCAGGCTGGATCCTGGCTGGCTGTGACCCCAGAGGCTGCTCCAGAACAGAGCCCTGCCTGCACAGGCTCTGCCTTTGAGCTCGTTTCCTGCATTAACTGCAGTTGTTTAGATAAGAAATACGGATCAGAGCTGCTTCTCCTGCAGTTTACTCCACCAGCACTGGGACTGGGGGACTGGGACAAGGAAAACTACTTAGATCTCCACTTCCACGCTTTTTAAAAGGCTGGGAGGGGCTCTGGGCTGAGTCAGGAGCTGGCAGCGCGTGGCACACTCACCCTCACAGGGGACTGGGAACTCGGGGAGGGAGAATCCTGCTGGCTTCCAGAGGAGCAGCCCTGTCCCATCAGGGCCTGGCAGGTGAGCAGCACAATGCCACTGTGCCAGACGCTGTGCCCAGCTGAGAGGGGGCAGGACAGGGCTGGAGAGCAGTGGGAGCACCCTCAGCTCTGCCCAGGTGTGGCACAGTGTGGGCATCTCACCCACCCCATTCCTCCTGCTGCTCCTCTGCACTCCCCAGAGCCCAGCCCGAGGCCACGGAGGAGGGCACACAGAGGCAGTCCATGCCCTGCAGCCCACATGGAGGAGGGCACACAGAGGCAGCCCCCATGGAGGAGGGCACACAGAGGCAGCCCCCATGGAGAAGGGCACACGGAGGCAGTCCATGCCCTGCAGCCCCCATGGAGGGGGCACAGAGGCAGCCCCCACGGAGAGGGGCACACAGAGGCAGCCCCCATAGAGGAGGGCACACAGAGGCAGCCCCCTCGGAGAGGGGCACACAGAGGCAGCCCCTGCCCTGCAGCCCCCATGGCAGCAGTGCCCCCCAGGGCTGGGGCAGCACGTTCCCCGGAGCTGGGAGGGGTGGCTGGAGCAGAGGGAAGCTGGGGGGCTGAGGGGCTGCCCCCTCCCACAGAACACCCTGGGCTCTTTGTGCCCGCGGCGCTGACAGCAATCACATCTCACCATCCGTCCACCCCCGACTTCTGCAGCTCGGAGATCCCGAAGGACAGGGAGCCCATGAAGTCGTTCCTGCTGGTCAGATCCCAGTCCCAGATCTCCACGGACAACCGCCTGTCTTTGTCTGCCTCCTTCAGCTGGCTGCAAGAGAGGAAGGGAAGAGGGATGGCTTCACCTGAGCTGCTCCCTCACCTCGTGTCCCCACGCTCCACAGGGACACGGGAGCAAGGCAGGGATGGTCCCCAGGGCCTGCTGAGGTCTCCAGCTTCTGGTTTCCAAAGCACACCCGAGCCACACAGAGGGCACAGAGCTCCTGCCCATGCACCCTCTGCTCTGAGCAGGGGCAGGGCAGAGCTTTGAGTGCTTCTGTGCCACTTGCAGAACAAAAAGAATAATTTCTCACTCCAATCAGCTCAATGCCTCTGAATAATTCAATCAGAGCAAATAAAGCCACATTAATTCTTGGCGGTGAGAAAATTCACTTTACAAATTCAAACTTTCTCCTTGTACTTACAATTTAAATGTCTCGTTCCACTCAGGATTCAGGGAGCACTTGATAGTTTTGGTCTTCTGTTTGCTTTCGTTTTTGGGGTCAGGGATTAGTTTAAGCTTCACGTAGGGATCTGACAAGCCATTAGGGTCCATAGGAACTAGGTTTTTAGCATCTCTTACTGGGGAAGAAGAGAAAAAGGATTACATTCAGTATTCCAGCTATAAAAATACCCAACAACTGACAACTTCCCTGTGTGCCAAGAGCAAGTGTGAAAATAGTGATTAAAAGCAGAATTAAACTGGATCTGTGCAGACATGGGCACTACACGAGGATGACACCATCAACGCCGAGCAAACGCAGCTCTCGTGCACGGGGGAGGCTGCAGGGTCGACTCAGGAGATTATTTTTACTTTCTGACAGGCTGATTTGTTGTTTGCTCTGGGTTTTAAGCAGTTTAAAGCTGATTTGTTTCCTCTTGCCCCCTGGGAAGCAGAACGGCACTGATGTGTGGGGGCCTGGGGCTGGAGGGGGAGCAGTGGAGGTGGGCTGGCAGCAGGACCCCAAAGGACCACAGCCAGCACCCAGCTCCCACCCGGGGCCCCTCGTGGCCCTGGGGATGCCCACGGGCACCATCCCTTGCCCACTGGGCAGCGTGGCCTGGCTCTGGGGCCAGCATCTCCTCCGGGAAGCAGGAGCAGAGCGGGAAGAGCAAACCTGAGGTGACTCAGCTGCTTCTAATTGGATTGCAGCTTGGACAAATTAAATACAGCCAGGCTGAGCTGAGTCTCTTCGCCCAGATTAAGTCCACAAAGGCCTGTCTGCCAGGAGAAGGATCTTATCTTCCCCCCAGGCTGAGCACAGATATCAGAGGTGGGAAATCTGATGGGTCAGGATGGAGCCAAGCCATAACCTGGGGAAAAACTGTTTGCAAGGAAGGGCAGAGCAGAGCCCCCTCCCCAGGGATCAGGCACAGGGGGTCCTGCCGTGTTTGGAACAGCCTGAAATCCCAGCAGATCCCACCAGCAGCTCTGCTGGGGGCTCACAGGGGCTCAGCTTCCCCCTAATCCGAGGAGGAGGAGGAGGAGGAACTCCAGCTCCAGCACCACAGGATGACAGAGGGTACTTCCAGGGTCAGAAGAGCAAAACCAATTGCCCAGTTCCCAACTCACCAGTAAGGAGTTTCTGATGAGGCTGGGAACCAGAGCTTTGAAAAGCAAATTAATGCCCCAGAATCTGCCATCTACTGCTGTCCTCCCAAAGCACTGCCCAATTTCCAGCTCCATGGAATCGAACTCGCAGCCAAAATTCAAGTCTGCATTTATAAACGAGCTCATTTATCAAACGTGGCAGCCCTGAGAGCAGCCTGTGAGCCAGAGAGGTGTGAGTGTGCTGCAGGGGGAGGCACGGCTGCCCCTCCATCCCCAGGGGGGCAGCAGCCGGGGATGCTGTCACAGAGTCACTGACTCCTGGGGTGGTTTGGCTCAGAAGGACCTTACAGCCCAGCCAGTGCCACCCCTCTGGGGCTGCCTGTGCCAGCAGGGCATGGGGAACGATGCTCCCAGTGCCCTGCTGAACCCACACCCCCTACCCTGAGCTCCTCCTGTCACCTGGCTGGCTTTAAAACGATCATGGGAACCTGTTCCCAGTGCCCTGCTGAACCCACACCCCCTACCCTGAGCTCCTCCTGTCACCTGGCTGGCTTTAACACGATAATGAGAACCTGTTCCCAGTGCCCTGCTGAACCCACACCCCACCTGAGCTCCTCCTGTCACCTGGCTGGCTTTAAAATGATCATGGGAACCTGTTCCCAGTGCCCTGCTGAACCCACACCCCACCTGAGCTCCTCCTGTCACCTGGCTGGCTTTAAAATGATCATGGGAACCTGTTCCCAGTGCCCTGCTGAACCCACACCCCACCTGAGCTCCTCCTGTCACCTGGCTGGCTTTAACACAATAATGAGAACCTGTTCCCAGTGCCCCTGCCCTGGGAGCCCCTGGGACAGCCCGTGGGCAGTGACAGGGCACCGCTGGCAGCACCAGGGCAGGGGATGGGGTGGTCCTCGCTGCTGACCCCCTCCTCCTGCCCCAGGGGCAGCAGAAACACCCCAGGACCCCCCCGTGAGCAGCAGCAGGAGCCCAGGGCTGGCAGAGGCTCTGGGCTGTCACAGGCAGTGTCCCCTCTCCGGGAGGAGACACACAATGATGTCACAGTGTCCCAAAGCCAGCAGAGCCCCTGCACACTGATGAACAGCCCTGTGTTGTTGCTCTGGCCGCCCTTCTCTTCTTTAAGGAGCGGGAGAAGCCGTCCTGGCCCTCGCAGTTAATCAGTTTATGCCCTGAAGCATGAGATTTGATTACCTCATGTTATTATCTCAGCGTGCAGGCCTCAAAATTTCATTAATGGGAATAATTTTATCTATTCATGTAAAAAAACCAAAATGTTTCTGCTTGACCTTAAGAAACTTCCTGACTTTTCAAGCAGAAATCAACAATCAAGTGAAGGAAAAATAGAAAGCTGGAGCGGCGCAGCAGCGATACCTCACGGCAGGGGAGAAGTGCTCCTCGCCAACACCGATGGCATTTATTTGACAGTTAAACCTGATGTAAAATAGTTTTATATCTCTCATATCCTGACAGTTTTGTGCATCATTAAGAAGCAGTAACATCGTTATTAACAGTGATGAGTAAGAATATTATGATGGCATTTAAAGCAGGCCCTAAATCACTCTGGGCTCCTAGTGTGGCCAAGGAGGTGGCACTGTGGGCTCAGGACGGGGTGCTGGCAAGCCCTGGGCGTGTTGGAGAGGGGGTTCAGGGGGCAGTGCCCTGCTGGGCACACAGCCTGGGGACACGGCTCCACTGCCGCGGGAAGGAGATGTCACCGCTCTGCCTTGGGGACCCGGCAGGCAGAGCTGGGTGAATGACACCTGGATTTACTCTGCAAAGTTCGCAACTGCTTCTCAATAAGGGTTCAGACAAAATCTCTGAATGACTCTGGCAGCTGGAACTGCGGAGCTTGGGAAGAGACACCCACGTGTCCCTGGAAAGGGGGAGCAGCTCGGTCTGCCACGCGCCCAGAGCTGGGGGTCAGGCCAGGAGCTCTCTGTGCCCCTGGCAGCAAGGCAAGGCCCTTTCCCCAGCTCCCAGGCTCTCAAGGAAAGGCAAGATCAATGCCCGGGATGAACAAACCCCAGCAAGTGATTTCCTGAATCCGCCAGGCGGGGTTCTCTGTGATGTGAAATGCAGAGAAAGTCCCCAACAATCCCGCTCCTGCCCGCTCTCCAGGCAGCTCCCACGGGCTGTCCCTGCCCCCCGAGCTCTGCTTCCCACTGCCCCCCAAAGGAAAAGGCCCTGGCACAGGGAAACTCTGGCTGCCACAGCCCTGGAGGGCTTCAAGGGCTTGGAGGAGCTGGTCCAAGGGAAGGTGCTGCCGCCCGTGGCAAGGGCTGGATGGTCTTTAAAAAAACCATTCCAGGATTCTATGGATGAGCTAAAATCCCTTACAGAGCCTGGCTCCCTGCAAGGTCAGAGCTCCACGCCCTCATCCCAGCCCATCACCTCTCCTGGCCCTCGAATCCACAGCTCCTGATGGGATTTTGGAGAGGGGAGGGCTCTCGGGCTGACCTGCAGCACTCACCTTCCCCCCGCAGCATCCCGGGCACTCCATCAGCACCCAGCACTCCCATTAACACCCTGGAGAGTCAAACCACTTAGTGAATGCTCTGCTGAGAATGTATTTGCACATGCTCATACCATGGGAAAGGCACAGGACTCGTTACAGCTGCATCTGCCCCGGCCGGTGATTATTAATTAACGCACTTCCAGCTCGTTTATCTAATCAGCATAATTGCTTTCAGTTTTGGCCACTGTTTTCCCTCGTCAGGTCGGTAAAGAGGGAAGCTCCGGGAGCACCGGGAGGTTCGGGGCTGCCAGGGGGGCTCGGCCGGGCAGGAACCGCCGGGGACATCGGCACAAGGAAGGGACATCCCCGAGGGAGGGGACGGGCACCGGGCACCCTGGGCTCCACACAGACAGACACACAGACAGACAGACAGACACACACCGGGCACCCTGGGCTCCACACAGACAGACACACAGACAGACACACAGACAGACAGACACACACCGGGCACCCTGGGCTCCGCACGGACAGACAGACAGACACAGACACACCGGGCACCCTGGGCTCTGTGCGGACAGACACACAGACAGACAGCACAGACACACACACAGGGCACCCCTCTGCTCCACACCGACACACACACACAAGCACAGACAGACACACACACCGGGCACCCTCTGCTCCACACACACACAGACACACACACATGACACACACCCACAGAACATGGCAAAAGCCACACTGGAGATTGCCCAGTGCCACAGCACAGACCCTGCAGCCCTGCCTCCTCACCCCCTTCAACCTCTGCTCCTCCCTGTCCCTCTCCCTTGGCCCAGGAGCAGTGGGATGCTCTGGCACAGCGAGCTTCAGAGATGAATTTTAAGGTCCCTTCCAATCCAAACCATTGCAGGACTCGATGGTTCTGTGAAAATCTGTGTTTTCCACCGGGAGGGAAAGACCGTCTTGACAAAGAGAAGGGAAAAGCTCAGAGCAAGGCAGGGAAAGGCGCAGAGCTGACGAGCAGCCGGCAAACCCCGGCGGATTTGTCAGCTCGCAGGAGAAGCGGAGCGGAGCTGGCCGTGCCCGTGCTGCCGCCTGCAGGCACCGGGCACCTCGTGCGGCACACCGGGCACTGCCCTGGCACACCGGGCACTGCCCAGGCACACCGGGCACTTCCACGGCACACCGGGCACTTCCCTGGCACACCGGGCACTTCCATGGCACACCGGGCACTGCCCAGGGCACACCGGGCACTTCCACGGCACACCGGGCACTGCCCAGGGCACACCGGGCACTTCCACGGCACACCGGGCACTCCCACGGCACACCGGGCACTTCCACAGCACACCGGGCACCTTCCCAGGGCACACTGGGCACTTCCCTGGCACACCGGGCACCTCGTGCGGCACACCGGGCACCTCGTGCGGCACACCGGGCACTTCCACGGCACACCGGGCACTGCCCAGGCACACCGGGCACTGCCCAGGCACATCGGGCACTGCCCATGGCACACCAGGCACCTCCCAGGGCACACCAGGCACTCAACAGCCCATGGCACACCAGGCACTCCTGGAGGTCCAGCTCCTTCTCCAGCCCTGTTCCCTGCCCTGGCCACGCTCCAGTCCCTCGTGTCCCTGCTGTGGGGGCCCAGAGCTGCCCCAGGGCTCCAGGAGGTGCTCCAGCAGTGCCAGCACAGCCTCGGGCTGTGGCTCCATCTGCCAAGGGCTGGGTGCCCACCTGAGCTCCGCAGTGCCCGGCTCTCCTCTCCCAGAGCACTCCCACTCCGCTCTGGAGAGCTCAGCACGCTTCCCTTCCTTTCTGGAAAAGCCAACAGCTGACACGTTTTCACCAACACCTCCAGAACGGGCCAGAAATAAACCAGCCTTTCAAAGGCAGCCGGAGATGAGGATCCAGCTGCACAGAGCGGGGCTGGGGAGCCCTCCCTGCCCCTGGCACCGGGAGCCTGCGGTGCCAGCAGCAGGGGGGGATCTGCACCCCGCTGGCATCTGATGGAGGCTGGAGGGAGCCACGGGGTCATTAGGGCTGGAAAAGACCTCCAAGATCACTAAGAGCTCCAAGATCACCGAGTCCAGCCTTCAGGGAGTGCCTCAGAAGCAGGACTTCTGCAAACACAGCTCTGCTGCTTCACTGAGGCTCTCCTTTGAGGACAAATACAACAAAAAACAAACTCCTCCACAACTTTTTTCAGTTTCTCATTAACACTTTCAACAACTTGATATTTTTCCTGAGGACGCTCCTGGTGCCTATCGGGGGGACGAGCCCCCATCAGAGCGGCGAGGAGCACCGCGGGATCCCCCGGAGCCAACGCCATCCCACAGCGCGAACCCCGGGCGTGTCACGGCTCCTCCGGCTGCGCCAGGATGTGGGACCGGAGCCAGCAGCGCGGGGGAGGATGGAGAAGGATCCGGTGCTGCCACGGGTGTCCCAGCCGGGCTCCCCACCCACGCGGGGGGCACTTCACACCCCTGGCTTTGCCTCATCCGGGAATAACCGCGACAGCTCTGCCGGGGCTGCCTGCTCCCCGCGTGGGCAGAGCCTCCTGCCAGCCCGGCAGCTCAGCCCTGCAGGGATGTCACTGCCGTGCCCACAGCCAGCCACCCGCTGGCCCTGCTCCAGCAGCCCCCAGAGCCACAGCCCGCGCTGGGGACAAGGGGCTCCACAGGAACGGGGCTCAGTGTGCTGTGGGGGGCTTGTAATGGGGAAGCATTATCTCCCAGGAGCTCAAAATCCAGGTGGCAAAAGCCTCTAGAGACGGGATAATCCTGATCCCTGGCACAAACCACACCCTCCCAAGGGTCCTGCAGATGCTGAAATTCAACATCACTCAAAAACCGCTTTGTAAAGTCTGTGCCTGGAAGTGCCATCAACACACGGAGCCCTGGAGTCCCAGCCAGGCTTTGCCAGAGGGGCTCAAAGCCTTGTCCTGCTTTGCAGGGCTCCTGGCTGCTGGCAGTAGGCACTGGCAGCCCCTGGCAGCACGTACCTGTGTTGGTAACTCCCCACGTGCGGAGACGCGACGCTTGACTCCGTGTTTCAGAAGGCTGGTTTATTATATTATGATATATATTATATTAAGATACTACATTAAACTATACTAAAAGAACAGAGAGAAAAGAATTCATCAGAAGGCTTGAAAGAACAAGAGTAGACTAGAATAACAAAATCTTGTGACTCTCAGGGTCCGATGCAGCTGCATCTGTGACTGGCTCTTAATCAGAAACAACCAGCACGCACCAACCCCAGCTGCACCTGTTGCATTCCACAGCAGCAGACAGTTATTGTTTGCATTTCTTTCCCGAGGCCTTCAGCTGCTCAGGAGGGGAAAATCCTAGCGAAGGGTTTTTTGTGAAGCGCCACGGTGACATACCTACGACGGTGAGCACGTCCTTGTCGATGTCGGCGCGGATGTAGATGCGGCCGCGGCGCTCCGTGTGGTCCGTCCCGCACAGGCTGGGCACGTTCATCACGCAGCGCTTGTGCACGTTCATCATGCAGGCTGTGGGACACCAGGGGACACTCAGCGCCCTGCCAGCACCGAGCAGGGCGCGGGGACAAGCTGCCCTGCTCCCAAACCGGGCTGGTGTGGGGGACTGCGGGAGGGACACAGAGCGCATGGATCCTCAAGGGCAGCTGGGGGCTCCGCAGAGCCTGGGCTCGGGAACCCACAGGAGCCCGCTGCCAGCAGCTCTGCCCTGCCTGACAGACCCCAGGGCTCTGGGCCCTCGCTCAACTGCTTGAGTTCTGCTGATTCATTGAAATCCTCTCCTGTCACTCCCAGGGCGCTCAGCTGGAGCCAGCAGGAGCCCAAAAGGGGCATTAAAAACTACCCGTGTATCTGTACACAGAGAGAGGCATGAAGATCTGTCTATCTATAGAGATACATAGATCAGTATTTACATTTTAAAGCGGCTCACTTCCCCTTGGCAGCATTCCCAAGGTTCTGAGGAATAAGCTGTTCCCAGACAGCCAAGCTTCCCCATCCCCGAGCAAGGAGCAGCCGAGCTCGCTGCTCCCACCGGCACACGCTGCATGTCCCAGTCCCCTTAAATAGGAACACCCGGGATTAACTTGGAAAATTACCCATGCCATCCCTTCCCTCTGCTTCCAGCCCCCGTTTTCCGCTCGCTGCGCAGCAATTCCGCGCTGGCGGTGGCACCGCGTGGCTCGGCCACAGGGTGTCACTCGGAGCCAGCGCTGGAGAGGCTGCGGGGAGGCTGCGGGGCACGGGGGATGCTGCGGGGAGGCTGCGGGGCACGGGGGATGTGGGGATGCTGCGGGGAGGCTGGGAGGCTGCGGGGCACGGGGGGACGCGGGGATGCTGCGGGGATGCCGCAGGGCACGGGGGATGCGGGGCACGGGGGATGCTGCGGGGATGCCGTGGAGCACGGGGGATGCGGGGATGCTGCGGGTACCACAAGGATGCTGCTGTGGGGGTGCTCCTGGAGAGGAGTTTGGGGGATGCTGCAGTGGGCGATGTGGGGGTGCTCTACAAAGGGGTGTGGGGGGTGCTGCTGCAGAGGGGTGCGGGGAGCCTCCCCCCAAGGCAGCGCCTCGCCCTCCCCTCTCCCCGCAGCAGCCCCACAGCGGGTGAGGAGGTGCCCACTCGTGTCCCTCGGGCACTCAGAGCCCTGCAGCTCCACACTGCTGGCACAGGGCACGGGCTCTTGGCTGCAGCCCCTGATCCTGAGGTGCCCGAGCCCCCTCCCGTCAGTCACTTACTGTCACATTTCATCCCCTGGTGAATGAGCCCGTAGAGCAACGACCCGCAGTGGTCACAGAAGGTGGGGCTGGAGTACGTGTGGATTTTAAATTTGTGTTTGCTCCGGGGATCCTGGGGGGAAAACAAAGGACAGAGATTATGAACTCGCATCCAGCGTTGGCAAGGCACCCCTGCTCTGCCCATTCCAAGTGCCAGCTGGCTCTGGAGGTGCTGCTAATGGACTTCAGTCAACTGCCACCGACTCGTGGGGACCTCTTCCAGCAACCACCAGGATCCAGCTTTATTCCTCTTCATCTGTGTTGCCATAACAATGAAAAAGCAAGGCACTGGCTTGGCTGGGGATTTACTGTTTTTCAATAACTCAGTCTTAGCACGGAAAACACCAGGTGAAAGCGGCAGGTAGGAACCAACAGGAGGGCTGGACACTGCCCAGCTTCCACGCAGAGCAGGAAAAGCCACCTGAGATTCCATCTGTATTAAGCCTGCCCAGGGAACATCTCTTGTGCTCTGGTGCCAGCCCTCCCCTCACACTCCAGGCATTCAAGCTGCTTAGGGGATGCTTTAATATTTTGAGCTTTCTTACAAGCAAGGGCAGATTTTTGCCCAGCAGCAGAGGGTGCAGACCCAGCAGAGCCCAGTTTATCCCTTCATCCCTGGTGCAGGCACTGGGCAAACTCCTGGGCTCCAGCAAGGGTCAAGAGGAGTTAGTGCCAAACAAACCCAAATTGTGGGATCATAAAGGGTTGGGAAGGAACCTAAATCCCACCCAGTGCCACCCCTGCCATGGCAGGGACACCTCCCACTGCCCCAGGGTGCCCCAAGCCCTGTCCAGCCTGGCCCTGGCACTGCCAGGGATGCAGGGGCAGCCACAGCTGCTCTGGGCACCTGTGCCAGAGAAAACTTCCAGAAGAAACAGCAGGGAGACAGAGCCCAGCACTGGAACAAAGCACCGAGGCAGAGCAAGGGTTTGGCCTTTCTTGGCATGTTCTGGGCAGGAGAGAACAATCCTGGGAGCTGGGGGGAGCCTGGAGCAGGGCTGGGCAGGGGGGGCTGCTGGGGCTCACACCCCGGGGGCAGCACAGGCCAGGGGAAGGCTCCAGCAGGAGCAGCTTGGTTTCAGCTCACCTTAATTGTTTAAGGGTTAGGGAAGAGGCTCAGCTCCTGGCTCTGTCATTCGAGCTGAGCAGCTTTTTAATGGCCTGGAAAGCTGCCCAGGCTTTAGCAAAGACACCTTTTCAGGGCACCACGAGCGGAGTAAATAAATAAATAAAGAGTGGAATCAGAAGCAAGCTATAACATCACTGCCAATACATTCCATCCCCCCGGAATTCATTTCCCAGCACTGTTGCATTGGAGCTTCCAGCTGCATCAATCACCAACACTCTGCTCTAGTGCTCAGCACCACAGATAACCCCAGTGGCACCTGGAGGGGGAAAACCAACAGAGCTTCCTTTAGCTCGGCCTGTGCCGTGCCAGGGATCAGTACAGGCACTGGAACTGGAAAATCTCACCTTTTACCCCGAGGAAACTGCTTGCAGACACAGCTCCCAGCAGGGCTCCAGCTGGAGAGTGGCAGGGGAGGCTGAGGGGAGCAGGGGTCACACCCAGCCTGTCCTCTGGACACCCCGAGCTGCCACTTCTGCCAGTGACCACAGGCCTGAGAGCCTTTTGCAGTCCTCAGCCATTTACAGGAGAGCAGAGAAATTAAGCCTGGATTTTAGGCTAGAACAGGAGGCGGGGGGAGTTTCCCCCCATGAGACTCAGGGCAGGCAGCTGGGACTGAACCTTGAGGCGGTCTGGAAAGTTCCAAGCCAAACCACGCCGTGATCCTGACTCCCCAGCCGGTGTCCTGGGAGAGAGGAGCTCTCTGCGTGCCCAGCCCTGCATCCTGCAGAGCCCCCAGGCACAGCAGCCCTGCCTCAGGCAGCCAGGCAGGGCAGGGGACACGGGGGGTGCCACAGGGACACCCCCGAGCTGCTGCACTCCCTCCAGGAGCAGAGACAACTGCTCAGGCAAGCGAGAGCGTCAGTCATTCATAAAAACACGAGCTTTGTGCTAAAGGAGGCAGCTCCCACTCCGTGTGAAGGATGCTGAATTCCCACTGGGAGCCAGAGTTCGAGAAGCCAGGGCTGGAAAAGCAGAGTCAAAGCAGGCTGGGCTCCCCGAAGCAGCACCCTGCCCTGGTGCTGCCAGCCCTGCTCTGAGGCAGCGACACCCCAGGGCAGAGCCAGAGGCTAACAGGGTGCTGGAGCTGCTGGGCTCTGGCTCAGAGGGGCTGCTGGCACCTCAGAAAGTGCCAGCAAGTGGCAATCCTGGGGATCATTCTGAGCAGGGCTGAGCTGCTGCACAGAGACTATTTTTGTACCACGGAGACAGGACTGACGAGAACACTGCGTATGCAGATGCTGAGACTTAGAACAAGAGTGGTTAAAAAGAAGTTTGCCAAGAAAAGAAAAGGCTCTTCTCCTCCCCCACCAGCGCTGAGCCAGCCTGAAGAACGGGGCAGGAGCAGCTTGCTTTGGAGCTGGAAATTGCCATGAGCAGAGCCAGAGCATGGTGAGGCCCTTCCCTTCCCTTCCCTTCCCTTCCCTTCCCTTCCCTTCCCTTCCCTTCCCATCCCATCCCATCAGTGCTGCTGCAGAGCCAGCACCCCCTGCCATATCCCATCCCTGACTGGCTGCATCTGAAGTTTCTCCTGTTTCCCTGTCTAAACAACAAAAAATTCCTCCCTGGCAGGGTGGGCAGGCCCTGGCACAGGTGCCCAGAGCAGCTGGAGCTCCAAATCTCCCCTAAACAAGAAACAAATTCCTCCCTGTGAGGTGGGCAGGCGCTGGCACAGGTGCCCAGAGCAGCTGGAGCTCCAAATCTCCTGCAGCAGAGCCTGGGGAAGGGGCAGCTGGACCCACACCGACAGCCAAGGGCGTTTGAAACCTCTGCACTCACATTTGCTGCGTTTGACAGAACACACAGCTTTGCCTTCAAGATTAGGGGCTGCTGCTTTCCCCGTCTCATTGCAAAGAAAGCTTTAAATTATCTCTGCTGAAGAAGAATTAGCACAGTTCATGTGAAGAGACCATTTTAAAGTGAATTTCATAGTGATTTAAACAGCATAACAACAAATACAACACAGCCACAGCTTACTGCCTGCACTGAACAAACCCTGGCAGGGACATAAACCCAGAACCTCGCATTTGATCCCCACATTTCCCGTGTGGAAAATCCCCTCGGTGTGCAGGGAGCAGCTCACAGCAGACACAAGTGGTCTGGCTTCCCCTCCAGGGACAGCATGGCTGGCAGGAGGCAGGGCCAGGGCTGGCAGGGCCAGGGCTGGCAGCGTGACAGCTCAGGTGGCACCGTGCCACTGTGCAGGTCGTTCTTAGGGACACCCACCAGGGACAGGGAGCAGCCCTGCTGGGGGGGCTGCTGCCCTGGCCGTGCCCACCTGCCCGCACGGGCTGGGAAAGCACCTTTGGTGAGAAACCAGCAAAAGGCACACGAGGCAGGTCGGGAGCAGGGAGCGAGGGCGACGGGTCTGTGTCCGTGACAAGAGCCACAAGAAATCCCAGACAGTGCCCAGAGGAGGTTACTCACCAGAGAAAACAGGTTTGGGGCTCCAGCAGGCCTGTGGGACTTGGTGGCCTTTAAAGTCCCTGGGCTCCAGGGTTCTGGAGCATCCTTTCTGCCACCCCACTCCTGCCCCAGCCTGCCGGCCACAGGGGCACCTGGGCATGGCTGCAGCACTGGGTGGCAGCAGAAGTGCTCTCCTGCAGCCTGCAGTGCTCCCAGGGCACAGGGCTGTGCAGGATGGGGCAGCTCCTGGGGAGGGGGCAGCAGCCAGGGGCACTGGGGCTGCTCCCGTGTCAAACACAGCCTGCCCCGGCACACACACCCTCCTGACAGAGACCACCCTGTCTCAGAAGCTGCACAGGGACACGGCTGGGCTGGGGGTGGCAGTCCCTCTCCTCTGGCTGTGCTGCCAGCACCAAACAGAGCAGCCTCCCTCTCCGAGCCAAGCTCAGCTGCTCTGCCGGAGCCGTTTGCATCTCAGCATCCTCCCGACGTGTTTGGGAACTCACACTGGCCCTGGGAGAGGTGTCACTGCACCTCCACGAGTGGGGGCTCCCACGGCACCTTCCCTGCAGCCTGCAGCTGTGGCACTGCACCGAGAGCCCCAAACTGCTCCCTGCTGCAGGACTGTGCCCCCCGGGTGGGCACTGGCTGTGCCACCCAGCTCAGCCCCACAAAGGGAGGCACAAATGCAGCTCAGCATCCCAGGGGGGCACAAACCCAGCTCATCCCTCCCAGGGAGGCACAAACCCAGCTCAGCCCCTCCCAGGGAGCACAAACCCAGCTCAACATCCCAGGGAGGCACAAACCCAGCTCAGCATCCCAGGGAGGCACAAACCCAGCTCAGCCCCACAAAGGGAGGAACAAACCCAGCTCAACTTCCCAGGGAGGCACAAACCCAGCTCAGCATCCCAGGGAGGCACAAACCCAGCTCAGCATCCCAGGGAGGCACAAACCCAGCTCAGCCCCTCCCAGGGAGGCACAAACCCAGCTCAACATCCCAGGGAGGCACAAACCCAGCTCAGCATCCCAGGGAGGCACAAACCCAGCTCAGCCCCTCCCAGGGAGGCACAAACCCAGCTCAGCATCCCAGGGAGGCACAAACCCAGCTCAGCATCCCAGAGATGCACAAACCCAGCTCAGCATCCCAGGGAGGCACAAACCCAGCTCAGCCCCACAAAGGGAGGCACAAACCCAGCTCATCCTGCCCCAGGGAGGCACAAACCCAGCTCAGCCCCACAAAGGGAGGAACAAACCCAGCTCAGCCCCTCCCAGGGGGGCACAAACCCAGCTCAGCATCCCAGGGAGGCACAAACCCAGCTCAGCCCCAGGCCTGGCACTGCAGGAGCCCCCTACCCTCTGCAGCCCCTCCAGGGCTCACAGCCCCTGCCCAGCCCCGAGCCCAGGAGGGCAGAGCTGCTCAGGCACTGGGCTGGAGCCTCGGCAGCCTGGCAGGAGGAAGAGAGGGCTCTGCTGGGGCCGGGCAAGCAGCAGAAGGTGCTGGGAGGGAGCAAGGCAGAGACATCTTCATCCCACGGGAACTGTCAGCGGCGAGCAGGTGCCCTGCTCCAGGGGCAGATGGCACGGCAGAGAGCTGGAGAAGTTAATTAGCAGGACAACAGAAAGCAGCAAGTTGCAGGAAGGTTGTGAGGGTTTGCCAGAGCTCTGGCCAGCCCAGCCCAGAAGGAGCTGTGAGCAGGGACTGGGGTCCTGGGCTGGGGGACAGCACCGGGGGGAGAGGGGGCACAGCATGGAGCCCTTTCCATGGAGAAATCCTTCCTGGAATCCTTCCTGGAATCCTTCCTGGAATCCTTCCTGAGGCCCTCTGCCCCAGCCACCAACGGGGCCAATTCACACACAAAAGTGAAATGTAGCTACACTGGCCCCTTACCTTCCCAGAGCAACTCTGATATTTATTAGCACATCCTGATTAGATGACCTTTAACAGGATCGTGCAAAGAAGGTCATTTTAATGATTATTTTGCCTACAATTTAAATAATTATGCATTCTACTAATGGCTCCAGCTATAATTAGGTTTGCCAACTGGAATACATTACACAGGCTGACTCTGGGTCCTGCAGACCTCGCTGGGGGTCAGGCACACACAGGGAGGGGGCTTTGGGCTGCCAGCCCCTCCTCACCCTTCAGGAGAGACCCCAGGAGCACAGGACACCAGTGTGGAACCCAGGTCCTGCCTGCAGAGCTGTGCAGCACAAACACAGCCCCGTGTCTGCAGCACCAGTGGTTCCGCTGCTTCACTCCCTGCTGCAAGAAGCAATTAATCTTTCATTTTTTTCCCCTGCTTGGAGACACTATCATGTGTAATTAGTCCTCTCTCCCAGATGGAAGCTCCTGCTCGGCAGCCTTGCCAAGGTTAAACACACAGCCACACTCCCACTCTCCTCAAGGAGCTTCAAACACAAGCAGCTCAAACAGAAACACCAAGGTGGGAGCACTCAGCAGAGACAGGCTCTGACATTTCCCTGCTCCCCAGGTTCTCTGTGCACACACCAGCCTCCAGCCCCTCCAGCCCCCCTGAGCTCCCAGTGCACAGCTCTAGTCCAGTAATTACCCATTTGTTAAACTGGGAACTTCCAGGCACACCACAAGCACTCCGCAGGTACAAAATGGTTTTCTCCTCAATTCTGCAGCACTGTGAAGGCACACAGCTCAAGGAGCGAAGTCAGAAGATATTTTTAACACATTTTTCATCCTTGGCTCCAGGTCTAGGCCGCAGGGAAGAGCAGCTCTGGGCTCCCAGCACAGCCCCAGCCCGGGCTGCAGCATCCCTGCCCTCCCTGCCCAGCTCAGCAGGGCCAGGGCAGGACGAGCCCGCTGCGGCTCTGACTCCTGCCATGCCATCATCTCCTTCCTGAGGGGCTCACTGGACACTCATCTTCGCGGAGGAGTCACCAAAACCAGCCCTGGGGGCAGCAGAGCCTGATGGCACCAGGTCTGCCAGCAGTGCAGGTGGCTCACGGCAGGGAAAACAGGGAAATTCCAGATTTCCACAGCACAGCCCCTGGCCCTGGCCAGCCCTGAGGCCGGCGAGGCATCACTGGGTGCTGAAGCAGCCCTTCCTCTCCTGAGTCAAAGCTCCTTCAGGATGATGTGATTATATAATTGCAAATATGATATATTAGAGACATAATTATGCTGCTGGAAGAGCAAGAGTGATGGTGCAGGAGGAAGGAAGCTCGCCCTGCCTGCATCCCCCAGTGACAGCCCTGCCAGAGGGGCAGGGACAGACCCGAGGGGCTCTGGTGGCCTTTGCTGAAGAGAAATAAAAGAAAATTAAAAAAAGAGGACAAAAAAAGCTCTAAAAGGGCCATTTTCTCCCTGCCTTCGTCCCAAGAACTGCATCCCACCTTCATTTTCAGATGCATTAAAGGGTTAACGAGCAGTGCTGGGCAGCTTTACCTGCCTGCTGCCCGTGCCATGGTGCCAGGGCTGCCCCGGGGACAGCAGCGAGTGACAGGGAACGTGACCACGGGCCTCACCCAGCCCTGCTGTGGAGTGGGGTCTGCTGCACTTGGGACAATTTCATCCAGACCCTTCCCCTCCCTGGCAGGGGCTGCCCAGCGTCACCCAGAGCTGCTGCTCGGAGCAGCTGGCACCCCTGCCCGAGGGTCCTGACTGCCCCCGTGCCACTGCCCGGGCAGGGCTGCTGCCAGGGACGGCAAAACGTGCAGGCCAGCCCCAGAGGGGACAGGAGAGCGTGCCCTGGCAGTGCCCAGGTGTCCTGGCAGTGCCCCGGCAGTGCCCCAGCAGTGTCCAGGTGCCCCAGCAGTGCCCAGGTGTCCTGGCAGTGCCCAGGTGCCCAGCAGTGCCCCAGCAGTGTCCCAGCAGTGCCCAGGTGCCCCAGCAGTGCCCTGGCACTGCCCAGGTGTGCCAGGGCCACCCTGAGCCGTGGGCTGGTGCCCCCCAGCATGCCCTGCCCGGCTGGGGCTCTGTAGCTCCCTGCCCTGCACTGCAGCCTCGCCAGCCAGACTCCAGCCGGGCACACCCAGGGACCTCAGTGCCCACCAAGGCACAGATCTGGGGGTGACACTGACCCGCGGCGGGTCACAGCGCCAGGCTGTGCCAGGGCACTCACTGCCACTGTCCGTGTGCGTGTGAGCTGACAGGGGACAGAGAGAGAGGGTGCCAGAGCTGCAGGGAACCCCGCGGTGCCACACGGTGCCACAGTGGCACATGCTGTCAGTGCCACATGGTGTCAGTGCCACATGGTGTCAGTGCCACACGGTGCCACAGTGGCACACGCTGTCAGTGCCACACGGTGCCATAGTGCCACACGCTGTCAGTGCCACACGGTGCCACAGTGCCCCATGGTGTCAGTGCCACATGGTGTCAGTGCCACATGGTGTCAGTGCCACACGGTGCCACAGTGGCACACGGTGTCAGTGCCACACGGTGCCACAGTGCCCCATGGTGAGTGCCACACGGTGCCACAGTGCCCCATGGTGTCAGTGCCACATGGTGTCAGTGCCACATGGTGTCAGTGCCACACGGTGCCACAGTGGCACACGCTGTCAGTGCCACACGGTGCCATAGTGCCACACGCTGTCAGTGCCACACGGTGCCACAGTGCCCCATGGTGTCAGTGCCACATGGTGTCAGTGCCACACGGTGCCACAGTGGCACACGGTGTCAGTGCCACACGGTGCCACGGTGGCATACAGCACAGACCCCTGCCCCTGGCACAGACACCTGCCCCTGGCACAGACCCCTGCTCCTGGCACAGACCCCTGTTCATGGCACAGACCCCTGCTCCCAGCACAGACCCTGGCAGTGCCATGGGAGGGAGCAGGGCTGCTCCCGGGATCCCAGCCCATCCTCAGCCTCACTCCCTGGCTCCAGGCAGGCAGCAGCTCCTGCCCCACCTCCACCGGCAGTCCCTGCTGGTCCCTGGCACAGGAAGCCCTCGGGGGCTGCTGTCCCCTGGGTGACAGCAGTGCCACCCTGCCAGCTCCCCCTGGGAGGGCCGTGGCTGCCCAGGAGGCTGGGCAGACAGCAGGGCTGGGGAGGGGGAACAGGCACCAGAAGAACCCTCACCAAGTGCTGCTGCCCCCCGAGAAGCTGGCCCCCAGCCCTGCGTGCCCTGGCACAGCCCCGTTTTGGGACACCAGGCGTGCTCAGCCTCCTCCTCCCGCAGCCTGCCGCGCCGCCTGCTCCCACCGCTGCTATTTTTAAGGGTGAGAGCTGTGGTGCTCCGTCGTTTCCCCAATTTGAGCTCCTCTCCCCCAGCAGTTCCCCAAATTAGCCAGTTTCCACGGAAAAAGCCAGAACCTGCCAGACAGACCTGAGTGGTGCTGGCAGAGCCGGGCTCCCCAGCTCCCTGCCCCGAGCCAGGGGATCCATGGGGAAGAAATCCTCGGGGAAACGAGCTGGGGACTCGGCTAGCAGGGGCTGGGGGGCTCTTCTGACAGCAGGGACAGAAGGGCATCGGGGCAGGGCTGCAGGCTCAGCCCAAAGGGAAATCTCTGCTCCCCGTGTGTTCCCTCTGCTCTGCTGAGCACAAGTTACTGGGTCAATGGTTTGGGTGTTTTAAGTATCCCAGAAACCCGAGCGAGTCCCCACAACTACAGAATCCCAGTCCCTGAAGGGATTTAAAAGCCACGTGGATGTGGCACGTGGGGATGTGGGGTGGTGGTGACCTCGGAAGTGCTGGGGAATGGTTGGGCTTGATGGTTCCTGGGGGCTTTTCTGACCTACACCATCCCATAAACCGTGACACAGCGAGCCTGGGGTGCCCTGAGCCCCGGGAGCGGAGCAGCATCCCCTGCAGTGCTGTGCAGCCCAGCCAGCCCAGCCCCTGTACTTACATCCGAGGCAGGGCCCTTGTCAGCACCGGGGCAGGAGAAGGTGACGAACTCATGGCACCTCTTGTGCACCACGAAGCAGCAAACTGCAGAGAGAACACAGGGACAGGGTCAGGGTCACGAGAGCCAAGGGGCAGCACAACAAGCCACGGGCACGTGGATTCCTGAGCAGAGCCAGCAGGGTTTTTAAGCAAAGCCGTGACAGGTTTCTAACCCTGATGGAATATCCCCAGCCAGAGCAGGTGTTTTGGTAAAACTCAGCGGAACAAAGTGTTGAGCGAACGTCAGAGGAGGGCTGGGAACAATTCTGTTCCTCTGAGCTCATTGTCACTCGTGGCACACGCTCTGAGGTCACTGCTGGGAATAAAAAGAGGGAGAATCTGGCGTTCGTGGTATCTGAGCTGAAAAGTGCATGTGGCCAAAAATGGAAGATTGTACCCAAGGGAACAGGTGGGCAATTTTCCTCCCACAGCTCTGCTTTTCTCCAGCATCTCCCCAGCCTCCGTTTGCCAGACCAGCAGACACGCACGTCTTCCTCCCCTCACACACGTCAGTGCCAGCCTTGCCCTTCTGGGAGGCACAGGGAAGCCAATCCCACTGCCACTGCCCAGGCTTCCAGGCAGCAGCACCCAGAGCTGAACCCCCATCCCCACCAAAGCCTCGCAGCACGTGCCTGCCTGAAGTCGCCAGCGCTGTTTCTGCACTTTGTGCAGCCAAAGCTCTGCATTTCAAGGCTGGTTTTTTTCCCCCAAATGCCAAATAAGCGCCTTGCCTTCAGTGACAGACCCCAAAGAATCATTTGTCACTGGAGGTAACTTCAGCTGGTGGCCCAGACCCCCCTCCAAGGATGCCAGCCCCTCTGACCCTGCAGCTGGAGGTGGCAGCACTGCTGGGCTCCCCAGGCTGGGGAGCACAGGCAGCACCTCGCAGCCGTGTCACCTCTGTCCCCTCCTGGCTGCAGGGCTGGCCTGGCCACCTGCACATCCAGCCCCAGGGGTGCTCAGCCTGCCCTTGATGGGAGCTCAGCTCCAGGAGCCCAGCAAGCAGCCCTGTGCCTCTCTGCTCTGCCCCAGGGCTCTCCCATCCAACACATCCTTCCCCAAGAGCTGCAGTCACACTGAATGAAAGCCTCTGCAAGAGGAGGAGCAGGGACTGAGGTTTGGAACAGAGCACAGAACCAAACTGAGCTGTGCAAGAGCGGAGCAGGTTCCAGGTGCAGGAACATGGGATTTTTCCTAAGGAACAAGGAAAAGGCAAGTGACATCAGCCATGAACCTCACAATCCCCTCTTTGTGCCCTGCCACATCCAGCTGTAAATTCATTTTCCTTTTCACATTTTCCATTGTGAACAAAAACAAACCCAGAAGGTTTTAGAGGCAGAACAGCTGCCAAGAGCTCTCTCCTCGCAGGACCTCTCACTTGCTTTTCTGAGTCAAACAAACAAACATTTTCTTGAAAGCATTGCTCACCATTTCTGTCATTTGTATATGGAGACAGAAGCATCTGGGAGGCAGGAAGGAAGAAATTAGAACTCTATTAGCAGGGATTTCTCCTGAAGTGTGTGTACAAACTCCGTGACACCCCGAGCACGGGCGCTGCTGCCAGAGGCTGGGAGCTTCCCAGGGGAGCTGGGACCATTCCAGCTCTGCAGGGGAATCCAGAGCCCACCAGGCTGAACGTGCCATGGAACGGTTTGGGTGGAAGGGACCTTAAAGGCCATCCCTGGCAGGACAGGGCTGGGAGCAGCCTGGGACAGTGGGAGGTGTCCCTGCCATGGCAGGGTGGCACTGGGTGGGCTCTGAGGTCCCTTCCCACCCAAAGCACTCCAAGGTTCTGTGATTCTAATCCGTGCAAGGATAATCCAGGGGCAGGTGGGCAGGCAGAACACCTCCCTTGCAAGGCCAAGCAGAGCTCTGTGCCCCAGCGCAGGGGGGCTTTGCTCCCTCTGCCTCCAAGGGTCCACTGGAACACTTCCCCGTGCTCAGCTGAGTGCTCCATCCGTGCACAAGGAAAACAGGGCCAACAGGGTCAATCAGGAGCAGGATCCCGTGCCAGCTGTCCTGTCTCAGCTCCTAAACGTGACCTGCCCAGTGGATGTGAGGAGGCTGCAGAGATCTTCCCCTCCTGCTGTCATCACTCCTCAGCAGTTTCAGCCCATGTCTCTGTCAGTTTAGAAGCCCCAGCACGAGCAGCAGCTTTCCCAGGTTGCTAATTAGACAGTTAATTTGTAAATCTCATTATTTGGGTAATAAAGTTATCAAATCCCACTGGTTGGCTACAAACATCCCAAGCCATTTGTACACAACAAGAAGGAAAGATTAACCTTTCCCATTCCTTACTGCATAATGCAGGAGGGTTTCCTGGCCCTAAGCTCTCCTTCAGGGCCAGCTCCACTGCAGGGGTCTGGGGAGACCTGTCCTGGGAGAAGGGAAGGACACAAACCCCTCGGAAGGCAGGAGGCAGAGCCCTGAGCCCAGCAGCTCTCCACAGCCTCAGGAGATTTGCTGGAATGCTCATTTTTCACAGCAGCCCCAGCACAGTGTCTCAGACCTGAAAAGATTTGCACCAAAAGATCAGGGCAGGATCCTCTATTCCCTGGGATCCTGACACGGCCCTGGGAAGAAAGATCCCCTGGAAGGTTGGGTTTGAGAGCTAAGAAACCACAACAGCAGCAGGGCACTCTCAAACCCTAGGAAATGTCTTACTGGGGAGGATGAAAAGAGAGAAAATGCTAGAAAATGCAAACATGGTATTGCTTAAATATATATATATACACACACACACACACACACACACACAGAGAGAAAGGTGTCTTGGCTTAAAGCACTGCTCAAAAACCCTCCAGAAAACCATGAAGCAGCTTCCCTGCTGATTCCCTGCTGATTCCAGGAGCTGCCAATCACAGGAACCACATGGAGACGTGTTCCAGGCGTTTGGAGGCTGCAGAGCACACGTGTGGCTGCAGCTCCAGCAGGGCAGGGCTGTCCCTGGGAAGGGAGCACAGAGCATCCCCGGCTGCAGCTGCCCAGGCTGCAGAGCTGCTGCAGCCTCGGAGCCGTGCTGCAAATTCCTGCAGCTGTGGGAGCAGCACTGCAGCCAGGCTGCACAGGCTCCTTGCTCCTGCAGCATGCAGGTAAAACCAGATGTGACATGCCATCCCCAGTCCCTTTCTGGAAACAAGGGAGATGGGGGAGTGAGTCCCTTCAGTCTACAGGACAGAAATCAGTGCACAGGGTAATATGAGCTCCATTTGTTTACATCTGCCTCACCAGTATTTGAGCATGAGGATTGCCCTCTTCTTCAAGAAAATTCAGAAGTATTTGGAAAAGAACTCTGCCTGCTCTTACCACCACTGCTGGGAGAAGCCTGTAGGCAGACAGAACACATTACCCATCTGTAAACCTCCTCTCCTGTTTGCACCGTGGAGCTCAGGAGCGTTCCTACCACCCCTCACCTCACACTCGGGGGCTTTGCCCAAGGATGCCCAAGGATTTTCTCTCAGAACACAAAATCCCTCCTAGGCCGGGCTTTCTGCCCAGAAAAAGCCCTACAAGCCCTTTGTCTGAGCTCCAAGCTCCTCACACAGGCACCAGGCTGCCCTGGGACCAGCCCAGCACATTGCCAGGAAGGGAAAGGCCAGGAAAGGCTCAAGGCAGTGCTTCACTGCAAACTCCTGAGGCTGCTGAGCCCAGCCTGAAGAGCACAAACCCGTGGCACCCCTGGCACAGGGAGGAGCAGGGGTGACAAACGCCCCCGTGCCCTGCTCGCTCCCAGCTGGCACAGGAGATGGGATTGGAACATCTCCCACACGGAACTTCCCCAGCTTTGGGAGGGCACCCAGCCCTGCCAAACTGCTCCCTGCAGGAGTGAGCCCTGCCTGCAGCCCACGAGAGCCCTGCCTGCCACCCCAGCTCCATTTGGTGCTCTAATTTCACTGCGTGAACTCCTTGTCCCAGTGTTCTAGAGAAGGAATCATCAATTTTCCCGAGTCCTTTGCAGAATGAATAATTCAGGGACGTCATCTCTGATGGCTCCTGAGCCCAGCCCTTCCCAGAACACACATTCCCACCAAAGGGAAGCCTTTGTTCCTCTGTCAGGCCAGGGAGAGGTCTGGAAGCACGGGGAACAGCCTTGGATGCAGCGTGTCAAGTAAGGGAGACAGATGGAGAGTTAACAGAGACAGAAGAAGGTTCAGGCAGGATTCATCTCAAAACCAAAGCCAGGGAGGGGTTCAAGCATCCCCAGGGAGCTGACGGAGCTGAGCTTTGGCAGATGGCTCCAATATCAGGGAAGCTCAAAGATTATTTCAGGCATGTCTCAGTGTGTGGCTGCTCCCTTCCAACCTGTGGATATTCTCATTTGGATAAGGTCTCCACTTCCCGAGGAACAACAGCTTTAGGAAACAGCTTGGAATTCAGATTAGCAAAACTGAAGGAAACAAAATAACACCTAAAAAAAGAGAGAAAAAGACTTTTTAAGGGAGCTTTGTGCTGCTCCACCTACGCTGGGCAAACCCCGGGGTCAGAGGCAGCAGCCCGGCCCCGGTGAGGGACCAAAATGTGCCCCAGGCAGAGCTGCCCACGACTTTCCTTTCCACGCTAAAAAATCACACTCACGACATCAAACAGAGGCACTGAAGCATGGTAATCATAAAATAAGGGGAAAGAAGGGCTCCAGGAGGGGAAGTCCTGAATTTCTGACAGCGCTTTACAGCTTTTAATCACCCAGCGCACACAGAGAGAGGAGCTGAGCTGAAATTTGTGCTCCTTGGATTTAATCCCCAGCTTTGCTTAAAAGCTTTCTGGGGTTCTTACAGCACAGCAATCGTCAGCCCCTCAGACCTCAGCTGCTTTCCCACTGCCAGCTCCAGGGAGGCAGAGCAAAACCAGCCGTGATCCACAGGGGCTTCTGGGCAGCACCAGGAACAGCTCCAGGGGAGGGGTGACATGGGGCAGGTGACATGGGGCAGGTGACAGGGGGGAGGTGACATGGGGGAGGTGACATGGGGCAGGTGACATGGGGGAGGTGACATGGGGCAGGTGACATGGGGCAGGGTGACATGGGGCAGGTGACATGGGGCAGGGTGACATGGTGACATGGGGCATGGTGACATGGAGCAGGTGACATGGTGACATGGGGCAGGGTGATGGGGGAGGTGACATGGGGCAGGGTGACATGGTGACATGGGGCAGGGTGACATGGTGACACGGGGCGGGGTGACATGGGGCAGGGGGACATGGGGCAGGGTGACATGGTGACACGGGGCAGGGTGACATGGAGCAGGTGACATGGTGACATGGGGCAGGGTGACACGGGGCAGGGTGACATGAGGCAGGTGACACGGGGCAGGGTGACATGGGGCAGGTGACACGGGGCAGGGTGACATGACCCGTGTGCTGGGTGCTCCTGGGCTGGGGGACAAAGGCAGGGACACCAGGGGCCCAGGGGTGTCACCACCAACGCCAAGCTGCAGCAGAGCTGGGTACAAGTGGCACCTGCAGCTTTTGGGTAAGCCCTGGCCAGCACAGCTCCTGTGTCCCCAGGGTCCCCAGTGCCCCACAGCAGCCCAGCAGCCGGGCAGGAGGGGCAGGGGCGCTGCTCTGCCTGCGCTTCTCAAAGGGACACCTTTAAGAGCCCTCCTCTTTCCATTGAGAGGGGCTGAGTATTTTGGGCCCAGCCACGTGCTTTCAGAAGGACTTCATGAACAAAACACCCCGAGCCGCCCGCGGTTTTCCATGAAATACCACAATGAACTGACAACATCCTCTGCATGACAATGAGCGCGCTGGAGCCGGGCGGGATGAGGAGCATCAATCATCGCCGGCAGCGAAGGGGAGTGCGTGGGGACGGGATGGTGACAGCAGCGGAGCTTGGAGCAGGGACAGATCTTCATTCTGCAGCGCCCAGAGCCCCTGCGGGCCCCGGGACAGGGCTGCCCCGGCTCTCGTGGCTCGTGCTGGCACAGAACCTGTGCCACGCTGGGATGTGGCAGAGGCTGAGCTCCTCCACCCAGGGCATGGCACAAGTCCAGCTCCTGCCTCTTCTCTAGATTGTTTGGGTCAAAAAAGCTGCTTGGGCAGCAGAGCATCCCAACATGCAGAGACACCCTGGGGAACAGCTCTTCCCCTGCCCTGCAGGTGCATGGCCCAGTCCCACCTCAAAAGAAGCCATGGAGAGACCACCAGCAGCTCCTGGAGAGCCCTCAGAGGGGCTCTCTGCAGCGTGGGGCATGCAGACACCACGCTGCCCCCTCCCCAAAGCCCAGCACAGAGCCAGGCTGCAGGGAAGCTCCAGGCCAGGAGAAGGCTCTGCTTCGCTGCAGGCACCTTTGTCCCTGCCGGGAGCCACGCTCGGGACAGGGCAGCTCCAGCCCCAGCTCCAGCCCCAGCCCCAGCTCCAGCCCCAGCTCCAGCCCCAGCTCCAGCCCCAGTTCCAGCTCCATCTCCAGCTCCAGCCCCAGCCCCAGCCCCAGCTCCAGCCCCATCTCCTTCTCCAGCATCAGCCCCATCTCCATCTCCAGCCCCAGCCCCATCCCCAGCCCCAGCTCCCACCCCGACGGGAGCCCTGCAGGAACGGAGGGGAAGGAGCTTTCCCAGCCCTTCATCACAGCCAGGTGACACTGCAGCAGCACTGTCAGCGAGTTTTTCCAGTCAGAATTTGGTTCTTTCCATGCTGACAATCCCTCCTGACTCGTTCCTTAGAAGCCGGGATGACGAGCCCTGTGACCCGAGGAGGGTGGCACGGAGAGAGGGACACGCTGGGCCGGAGGGGACAGCCCCACACCTGGGCCAGCGTGGCCAAGGCAGGCAGGGACCTCCAGCCCCAGCTCCAGCCCCAGCTCCATCTCCATCTCCATCTCCATCTCCAGCTCCAGCTCCATCTCCATCTCCAGCTCCAGCCCCAGCCCCATCCCCAGCCCCAGCTCCCACCCCGACGGGAGCCCTGCAGGAACGGAGGGGAAGGAGCTTTCCCAGCCCTTCATCACAGCCAGGTGACACTGCAGCAGCACTGTCAGCGAGTTTTTCCAGTCAGAATTTGGTTCTTTCCATGCTGACAATCCCTCCTGACTCGTTCCTTAGAAGCCGGGATGACGAGCCCTGTGACCCGAGGAGGGTGGCACGGAGAGAGGGACACGCTGGGCCGGAGGGGACAGCCCCACACCTGGGCCAGCGTGGCCAAGGCAGGCAGGGACACTGCTGATGGGGGGCACAGCCAGGGGCTGGCCAGGGAGAAGCTCCTGAGATGCTCCTGAGGATTGATGGACAGACTCGGTTTGTACCTCAGACAAACAGGAACACCCTGCGGCCCCTCTGAGCCCAGAGCTGACCCCAAGGGGCTGGGGTCTGCTCCCTGGGGACATTCCTGAGGACATTCCTGGTGCCTGCAGCCAGCTCCACTCACCAACACCCACACACCAGCCTGGGACCAGCCCCAGCCCACAACGACACCCTCAGCTCCTCCAGCAGCCAGAGATGAAAAATAAGCACTCTGTGATTAATCAAAGCCCCGAGGGAGCAGATTAAACTGGCTTGGCAATTAGTTCTGGGTTTCTTAGGAAGGCGCTGGAAGCCAGTGGAAAGCTGCTGCAGTCCCTGAGGATGAGCACCAAGTCCTCCTAAAACCCTGCACCAGTTACACAACTGTGGCGATGTGTTAAATTACAGATGGTCTCAATTAAAAGTGCGGAGATGGAAAGGAGGCTCGGGGAAAAAAAAAAAAAAACCAAACTCCACACAAGAAGAAAGAGAAGATCATTAAAAACTTGGCAGCCTACTTTGACTCTGGTGACCTGGTAATTTAATATTGTAATTGAAACTCCGGGTCAGACTCTTGAGAGGAGGGAGAAATATGGAAAGGTATCCCGGCAGGAGCAGTGCTGCCCAGGGGAGAGGTCAGGCATGAGGAGAGGGCAGTCCCAGCACAGATAACCCCCAGCAGCCCAGCCTGCTCGCCTGCTTTGAAGCCATTCCTTTGTGTCACAGCGCATTAATCCTGCTCAAGGCAGATAAAAACCCAGTCCCCAAAGTGCTAATAATGCAACTCAGTTAAAGCTGGATATTGTAGCTTATCTCCAAGACAGAGAGGGGAACTTCACTCCCATCTTCTTCCTTGCATCCCTCACCATCCCCCTTAGTTTTGGATATTCTGAGCGCTGTGTTGTTTCCACAAGCAGAGCCCAAGTGGCACTGCCAGGGGCACTGCTGCACCCCCAAACAGGCCAGGCTGGTGACATCTTTCAGCATCAAAGGGCCCCAGTGCCAGCTGTGCCTGCAGCTGGTGCCCACCCAGTTGTCCCAGCACTGGCACCACTGCCAGAGTGAAGAGCCTCGGAGGTGGCTCCAGCCTGGGACAGGGACACCCCGCAAGGTGGGGGGACTGGGGAGCCCTTCCAAAGGGGCTCTGACAGGCCCTCACCTTCCCTCCAGAGGTGTGACCAGTGAGACAAGAGCTGGGGTCCAACACAGCGCCCCAAATGCAACAATTTCAGCTCTTTGAACAAAACGCCCTCAGGAGCAGACCACGGAGCCAGAGTTGCTGCACGGCAAGGGCTGGGAGGCATTTACACACTGCTAAAGAGCACGGGCTGTAATCCTGCTCCCCTCTGCATTTCTAAAAAAACCCACTACACTGCATGGTCCCTTTGCTTTCCAGGAAGTGCAGAAAACAAAAATAATCATGAATACAACAGAAACATATTTTTTTGTGTCCGATATGAAGAGTAATGACTTCCCTGCTGCTGCCTCAGGCTTATTTTCAGCTGGCAGCATCTTAGGGGGGTTTGTTCTCCACGCACCAAGCAATGTTTGAAGGGTTTCTTGAACACCCAGGAACGTGAACAGCTCGATCTAAGCACAAGCGAAAGCATCAATTAGCCAGGGCCCTGCCAAGGTGAAGCTGCCTTCAGAGGATTTTCATTTGGTGTTGCAGTTGTGCTGCTGTGCACAGCCCTGGCTTTCCACCACCAAGCACTGACCGTGTCCCCTCTGCCACCAGCACAGCACCTCCCTGGTGACCAGCACAGGAACCCCTGGCATGAACTCGGCCCAGAGGGTTCCAAAAGATCCCTCCCAGTCCAAACGTGCCGTGGCAGCACTTTGGGCACGGGCACAAGCAGCTCGTGCCACAGCACGCCACTGAGCCAGGGGCCCTCAGACCAGCTGCAGAAGCTTTTCTGTCCCTCTCTGGCCTCTCGCTCCTGCTGCTGGGTGTGCCATGGCATCCCCTCCCTGCTGCTGCCTGGCACAGCCTCAGCACCACGGCTCTGGCACAGGCTTGGCACGGGATTGTCCCTGTAAGAGCAGCGTGTCCCCAGAGCTCTGCAGCTCAGGGGGGTTCTGGGGGGCCACGGGGGCTGGAGACTGCACCCCAGCACCCCCAGCACCCCCAGCTCTGCTCAGCAGCCCCGGCAGCGTTATCACAGCAGCTCCATCTGCTCGGGCAGTGCTGACTCACAGCCCCACGCTCTGCACCCTCCCACAGCACCCAGCAGCCCCCCGTGAGCCACAGACTCACAGGAGCTGCTCCAGGGGCATTGAGGCTGCTTTAAAACAGAGCAGAAATAAAACCAAGCGTTATTTGGTCTCTGTCTGTGCTGTAAAGAGCTCCCTGCTGCCACAGAGGGAGGATCAAACACCCCAGGCTGCCACAGGCAGGGGAGGGATGTTCTCCACCAGCAGCTCTCACCAAAGAGCCTCCCCAAAAAGCCACCAGCAGAGGGTCTCCAAAGAAACACCCATCAGGAAGCACCAGGGGCCAGGCAGTGCCCAGGGAAGGAGCAGCAGCCCAGGGCAAAGGGATGGAGCGCTGGAGAGCCCCCTCCCACAGCAGCCCCTCTGTGGGGCAGCCCGGGGTGGGCACAGGGTCAGGGAATCAGCAAACACAACAGCAGAGCCACGGCCAGGGGCCCCAGCAGCAGTCCAGGCCTGTCACACACACCCAGAGGGTGTCTGTCTGTCTGTCTGTGTGTCACCAGGGTTTGTCCCAAGCACACACCAGGTCTGTGGCCAAGCAAGGCACAGAGCTTGGCTGCCCCAGCCCTGCCCAGCCTGAGCACCCCTGACCCCACGGAGAGCAGGGGCACAGACAGCTGGGGAATTGTTCAGGGGATGCCCCCGAGAAAGTATCATTCCCATTTTCCAAATCTGTTCACAACAGCAGCCAGGTCAGTCACAGATTTTTGCCAGGATCCAGCCCCTGGGCACATCCCAGGATCCCTGAGCAGCATCCCTGCTGCCTTTCCTGCACCCCGGGGTCCCTCAGCCAGCCCAGGGCCCCTCTGCCAGTGCCATCCCAGTGCCACCACCCCCAGGGCACCGTGTGGAGCAGAGGTGGACAGGCTCCAGCTGCCTGAGGCAGCCAACAGCTCTGGCTTTAGGTGACAGCCTGACGTCAAGCGGGAAGGACACGCCGTGGCTGAGGCTCCCAGGGAACACCAGAGCAGCAGCGTTCTCTGCCAAAGGCTCCCGAGCTGCAGCCCAACACAGACCAGGCCAGGGGACAGGCCAGCAGCCCTGGCACTGTTTTCAGGAAAAAATTGGTATTTTGGAAACACTTTCCCTGTGCCAGGTGCTCTGTTAACCCCATCACCCAGGGCTGACCATCCAGCACTTGTGCCAAAGTGTCAGGGAAAAGGAGAGAGGAGGAGACCCCGGGTATTGCCAGGCACCTTCAAGACCCCCTCCCCAGCCAGCCTCCAACCAGCTGCTCTTCCCTCGGGTGAAATCTTCCCAGAAGCACCACACTGGAAAATATTCCACACACTCGCCCAACTTCCCACAGAAATGGGAAACGAGACCATCCCAAGCCTTGCTGCAGCCTCTCCCCCCCTGCTCCTTCCTCTCCCTCCTGCAGCACTCCAGTCCCAGTTTGTGTTGTGAAGAAACTCCCACGGGATTTGTCCTGGGACAGCCGATCCCTCGGAAAGCCTCGGAGCGCTGCCTCCCACCACGAGACAAGGCGAGGAGAGCAGGCAAAAACACAGCACAGAAAAATCTCAATGATCTGGAAAACTTCCAGGCATGGAAAAAAAAACATTTGTCAAGCACAGGCCTTTTCACACGAGAACAAAAAGCAGAGCTGGGGAGCCAGGGCAGGGCCAAAGCCCAGGGAGAGGATGGATGGATGGATGGATGGATGATGGATGGATGGATGATGGATGGATGATGGATGGATGGATGATGGATGGATGGATGGATGGATGATGGATGGATGATGGATGGATGATGGATGGATGGATGATGGATGATGGATGGATGGATGGATGGATGGATGGATGATGGATGGATGATGGATGGATGGATGGATGGATGGATGGATGATGGACGGATGGATGGATGAGGGATGGATGGATGGATGAAGGATGGATGGATGGATGATGGACGGATGGATGGAGGGACAGATGGATGCCCACAGGGATCCTGGTGACAGCCAGGCTGAGCTCAGGGCAGCAGGGGCTCTCAGGGGGACACACCAGCACCCTGCAGCCCCCCAGACCAGTCTCAGCCCCCCAGGACACTGCTCTGCCCAGTTCTGCACACACCAGGCACGGACAGAGCAGGGCACAGAGCTGCAATTCCCCCCAGTTGAGTTCCAGCGAGAACCCGGCCCCTCCCTGCGGTCAGAGCTCCCCAAAACACAGCCCTGCAGAGGGGCAGGGTGATGGAGCACTCCAGTCACGGCTGGGGCACCCATAAGCTGCCTTCCAGCTGCTTTCAGCCCTGCTCAGCCCCAAGCTCTTGGGAGGGAGGGAGGGAAGGAGGGAGCTGCCAAGATAAGAAACGCTGCCACTTCCTGTGCAGGAAACAGCAGCTGCAGGGAGGGGAGGGCTGCAGCAGGGCAGCCCCAGCACAGCACAGCAAGCCTTGGGCCAGCCTGAGGATGCTCATTCCCGACTCCTGCTGAGGGTTTGGCTTTCCCTGGCTTGGCTGGTGCCCGTCCTACCGGTGAGGCAGACCCTGGCCAAGCTAAGGGGCTGGCACAGGGCTCACCCCGACTGCCAGCCCAGCCTGGCTGCACCTGGGGGGCTTTGGCACCTGGCAGGGCACGGAGAAGGGAGGCGAGGAGGGAGGATGCTTGCTGCTCTCCTGGGCCCCAGCCAGGAGAGGAATGCTCACTCCCCAGGAGAGGTTTGCCAGCAGCAGCAGGAGCAGCAGAACCCCTTAACACTGACCCTGGCCGCTGCAGCCCCTCGGCTGCAGGAAGGGGAGGGCATTTCACGGCTCTGCTTGGCTCTCCTGCCTGGAAAACGGGCCCTTACCTCCTGCCAGGCTGCAGCACCGGGAGCTGCTGCACAGCAACATCTCTGCCTCGAAGACATTCAAAGGGCTGCAGCTGGCACCATGCTCGTGTACTTGGCACCGTGTTTGATGCTCCACGGATAAGATATTAAAAGAACATTTCCAACATGCAGATTTACTGTGTCTGCTCCCCCCCTGCTCCAGCCAGAGCTGTTTAGAGCAGGGTTTTATTGATGCTGCCAGACAGGCAGCGCAGAGCTGGAGGAGTCACCTTGCTACGGGAGGAGTGGGCAGCTCTGTCCCAGGGATCTGTCTGTCCCTGTCCCCAGCTGTCCCCAGGGATGCAGCAGTGCGTGGGACGAGCTCAGGAACCTGCTCAAGGTGATGGCCATGGAGAGCTGGGACACAGGAGCACCAGCCCTCGGCCAAGGTCAGCAGGGAAGGTGAAATCAGACACTACCTGCAGGATCACATTAAGGGGAGTGTTTTAAAACACATTGCTGGGGAGGAGGAAATCAAACCTGCTCCATGTTTTACCTTATTTTAAAAGAAATTATCGTTTAGGTGAATTTTGTTGTAACAAAGTGGCTGAAGCCTTTGCCTTCTGCTGTCCTAAAAAACTCCACCAACCCAGGGACTGAGTTTGCTGTTCGTGGGGAGCAGTCCTGTGCAATTCCACAGCACTGGGCTCAATGAGAACGTTATCTGGGCTGGCAGCTCGAGGGGGAGGAGGGCAGGAGAGAGAGAGGAGCTGTTTTATTTTCATGGAGCTCTGCAAAGGGCTTTCCTGGCTCACTGTGCCCGTCCACGTCCCTGCTGGCCAGCAGGACTTTATTAATGCTTACAATGTGCCCTACTTCCTAACGCGGCTCTGTCCCGCTGAAGGGATCCATTTGCATTTTTAATGACATTTGGATAAGCAATTTAGCAGATCCCCAGCTCGCCAGGCTCCAGAACCCTCACCCAAAGCACAGGGACCACAGCCCCAGAGCTCCTGCCAGCCCTGGTGCCACCCAGAGCAGCCCTGGTGTCACTCAGAATGGCCCTGGTGCCAAGAGGGGACATCCCATCCCAATCCTGTGCTGGCCCTGCCCCAGCCATCGTGCCCAGAGGCAGCTTTACATTTACATCCAGTCTGTTTTAATAAAGCAATGAAGGGGAGAGCTCCATACATAAGAGAATAAGTGGGACAGTAAAAATCTGTGAGCTCGCCCGAAATGTCTCCCAGCTGTTCTGCAGCACTTCAGAGGAACAAAATTGGGCAGATTTCAGAAACACTGAGCTGTGCTGAGCTGTGTGTGCCCAGCCATGCCTGCAGCTCCCACCAGCCTCTTGCCCTGTCCCCTGTGCTGAGCAGACGAGCAGAGAGGAGCCTCTCTGCTGAGCCTGAGCTGCCAGCAGAGGCAGGAGGAGAAGGAGCAGAAGCTCCTGGGAACTCCTCGGAAGCAGCCCCCAGCTGTGTGCCCAGCTTTTCCACGCCACCAGTTTGATTTTTGGAATAAAACCCTGATCTTCAGCAGAAGGGTCGCTCATCCTTTACCCGTGACACACGGCAGGGCCGGGCCAACTCAGCAGGGCAGGAAAACCAGCTGCATCCAAAATTCCCCCCCAGCTCCCAGCAATCTTCCCACCCGGAGTTTCCCCTTCCCTTCGAAGGATGGCGGTGCAGCTCCCACGGCAGCACCCCTCACCGCGGTGCCTGGCAGGAGCTGCAGGGCAGGAATGCTGCGGGATGGCCCCAGCCCTGCCCTGCCCAGCAGCTCCTGCAGGAGAAGAGCGCTCCTGGCAACTCAAAGGCTGCCTGCAGCTTCTGGGCTTGCACAAGAGACACGGAGCCAGCATCCCAGCTCCTCCGAGGGATGCTCCCCCTCCAGAGCCGCCCCAAAGCCACTCAAAAGTTCTTGCCAACACAAACTCCTGTCTGTTGGAAGGGTGTGGGGCGAGAAAACCCCTAAGAGAGGGGCCCGCTCCAGCAGATCTCGTTTCGGGCCGGTTCACAGCGCTGTCCCTCACAGCCGGGCCCCAGTGACATGGCCAGGGTCCCCCCAGCTGCTCCTCCTGCCCTTCCCTGGCAGCCGCATCCCCGAGGCAGCCTCAGCCCGGATTGGCAGCTGCTCGGGGGCGGCTTTCCATTTCTGAGCGCACGGCACCCGCTCCTCAGCACATGATCGAGTAATAAATATTTGGAAAGATCTGTTATTTTTACATAAACAGCCACAACACATTGCCGAGGCTGGGGAAAGAGCCGGCTCCTGGCTGCCGAGCGCTGCTCCGGCCGCGGGTCCCCGCTGTCCCCGCTGTCCCCTCCCGGCCAGGGAGCTCCGAGCGCCGCGGGGCTCGCTCCTCCCGGCCCGCAGAGCCTCCCGGGGTCTCACTCGGCATCTCCTCAGCCCCCCTGAAGCCCCACCAGAGTTTTGCAGGAGCGCAGCTCCATCAGCTCTCCCGGCTCCCTTTCCATAAAATCACAGAACGGCTGGAAGGGGTTTCTTGAGGTCACCTTGTCCAAGCCCTCTGCTCCTCCAGGACCACGCCCAGCTGGCTTTTCAGTATCTCCGAGCAGGGAGCCTCACCTTCCCTTCCCCTGCATGTCCTGGCTGCTGCCATGCCCAGCGCCAGCAGCCTGGCAAACCTGCCAAAGGCTCCTGAGCCCCCACGCAGCTCTGAGCTGGAGTCAGCTCGGTCCCTTTGTAAATCACTGCCTGCACCACAGACAGCTTATCCCGACAGTTCTGGAGGCTGGAGCGAAAGGAGGGGAGGCAGGTTCAGCCCAGGACTCCAGCTGGCTTGCCAGCCCTCCTGAGGGATGCTCCTCTCTGCCCTTCGGCCTCTGGGACATCAAACACCCACCAAAAGGTGCCTCCCCAAAAATTCATGTCTTGCACCCTGCCAGGATGCTAACTCACAGCAAACTGCTTCTCAAATAAACTACACTGATACTACATAATCTCCTCCTGGACTGCACCTTCTCCTGCCTCACATCATCCCTCCTCCAGCACGACCTTCCTCCCCTCCCATCCTCACCGGCACCGCTGCTGGGCCAGGCCCAGTGTGCCACCCACAGCTCCCTTCCAGCCCGGGCCATTAATAACAATTACCGCCTGATTCTCTTTCATTATCCCGGTGTTTTGGACGGTAAAGGCTGACCCCAGCATATTCAGCTCGTTAATGCAATTACAGCTCCTTCCGCAGCCCCGGGCAGGGAGCGAGCGAGAGCTGCAGCCCCGGCTGCTGGAGCTGCCCTGTCCCTGTCCCTTCTCTGTGGAGCTGCCCTTTCCCTGTCCCCTCTGCACGAGCTGCCCTGTCCCCTCTCCAGGAGCTGCTGAAGCTGCCCTGTCCCTGTCCCCTCTGCAGGAGCTGCCCTGTCCCTGTCCCCTCTCTGAGAGCTGCCCTGTCCCTGTCCCCTCTCCAGATGCTGCTGGAGCTGCCCTGTCCCTGTCCCTTCTCTGAGAGCTGCCCTGTCCCTGTCCCCTCTGCTGGAGCTGCAGGGACAAGGATGCCAGGGCTGCAGGGCTTTGCCTTTGCTCAGGAGCAGCTCTTGCTGCCGTGCCCAGCTCGCTCTGGGCTCTCACCCCGACCCACAGCCCTGCCAGGATCCCCCCAGAGCCCCCAGCACTGCAGCTGTGGGGAGCTGCAGGCTCACCCCACACCCAGAAACGCCCAGAGGGGTCAGGGGGTGACCAGGCAGGGCTGGCTGCTGCCCCAGCCGTTTTCTCTGTGGGGTGGGTGTTTGCAGAGCCACAGCCTCTCCTCCCTGTCCCCCCAGCTCCTGTCCTGGGGTACGAGGGAAACATTCACATCTCCCTTCAGAGCAGCTCCTTGCTATGAGGCTCTAACACAACACAAACCTTTTTGCTGCTCGTTTCAGCGCTGCAGGTTCCCAAAGGAGCAGGGGTGAGCGCTGGGGCCCTGGGGAGGGCAGGGCAAGGGCTGGAGCTTTGGCCCCAAAAAAGCCCTGCTTCCATCCCCACCCGAACCAGCCACTGCCACTGCGGGGGTTCGGAAAGCAGGAAGGGCTTTCCAGAAGCAAGAGAGGGTGAGCAAGCTCCCAGGAGCAGACACAACTTGCCCTGGTGCTGTTCTGATTCTGCAGTGCCCGTTCAAGAGGGCCAGGCTCACCCAGATGAATTTCAGCTGGGCTAATGTGACTGCAGAGCAATTCCTCTGGAGCTGCTTGCTCCACGTCCGGGGTTTGGCCTACATAAGATCCCATCACTCCTCCAGCAGGCTGCTGACGTCCCTTCAGCGAGGAAGGAACATTCTGGATGGTGTTTGTTAGAAAAACCAACGTAAAGAAATACCAAGAGCGCTGAGCAGCTCCTCCATCCTGCAAATTACAGGCTGGTTAAGGCCTCCCCTTCTGTACCTGCCACTGGTGCACCTGACAAAGACAGCAGCCTCTGCACTGGCAATTTTATAGAAAAATATCCCAAATATAAATTGATGCAATATTAGGAGGCAAAATACTCTCTATGGCAACCTGAAAGGTCTTAATTATCCCCGCAGGTGGCAGAACGAGCAGCCCCACACACAGCGAGCTGGCAGAGTGGGCTTTGAGTGGGCACTGAGGGGAAAATCTCATTCAACCCCTCGAGAGTTCAGGCAGCTCCTTCAGCAGGGAAAGATCCTTGAACTGCCTGCACCACCCCAAAAAACTATTGTGTTTGTGACTTCAAATCCATCTGAGTGTCTTAACTAGCAGGGAGAGGGAATCAAAGGAGGCTTCCAGCTCCAGAACGCCCGTTCCCGTGGCAACAGCAGCCCTGTGCTGGCTGGGAACCGTGGGATGGGGATGGGATGGCACAGCCTACCCCAAACTGGGGCTGGGGCACGTGGGGTGCACAGAAATCACCAAATCCCAGATTGTCTGGGTTGGGAGGGACCTCAGAGCCATGGCAGGGACACCTTCCACTGTCCCAGGGTGTTCCCGGCCCTGCTCAGCCTGGCCTGGGCACTGCCAGGGACCCAGGGGCAGCCACAGCTGCTCTGGCACCCTCCCAGGGAAGGATTCCTTCCCAGTATCTAACCCAAGCCTCCCCTCTCAGTCTGAAGCTGCTCCCCTTGCTCCACCACTGTCTGTCCATGTAGAAGTCTCCCACATCAAGCACATCCTGGGAATTCCAGTGCCCAGACCAGCTGGTTTGTAAAGATGTGCTCTGATGGCTCAGAACAGAAGGGCCAGTGGCAGCTGCAGGGAGGAGAAGGTGTTTAACCACCACTGAAACAGAAATTGCCTCAAGGGAAAAAGCATCCAGGTGGGCACGCACGAATTGGGAGTTACTGCTGTAGGAATATTTCCTTTGGAAATTATCAACTCTCCAGTGAATTCCTGACCAGCTGGTAAGACAGTGCTTAGACATCATTATTTCTACAAATGCAACAACCAGAAAAAAACCCCAAAAAAACCACAACAATCAGTCTTCAGCAGAATCAGCCTGAAGTCAACTTCCAGGAGAAATTTGCTGAGTAATTCTGGAGCAGAAAAAGCTCCTTTTCCATTATCCCCTGTGAGGGTGGGCAGGCCCTGGCACAGGTGCCCAGAGCAGCTGTGGCTGCCCCTGGATCCCTGGCAGTGCCCCAGGCCAGGCTGGATGGAGCTTGGAGCAGTGGAAGGTGCCCTGCATGGCAGGAGATGGAATTGGATGTTCTTTAAGGTCCCTTCCAACCCAACCCGTTCCAGAAGCTGGCAGCTTTCCTCCCCCCAGCACTCCTGCTCCTTGCAATGACTTTCCACACAATTGTGGATGGAATTTCATTCTTTCGTCGAGAAAGACCCGAAGCTTTTGTCATTGGGCACGTGTGACTGCAGAGAGACAGGAACACAGCTCTGCTGAGCTCTGCCCTGGGGAGAGCAGCACCTCAGCATCCCTGCAGCTGCCCCAGGGCACTGAAAGCTGCCCGAGAGGAGCAGCATGAGCACATCCCCGGCTCCCAGAGAGGAGCACACGGGGCAGGGGAGAGCAGCAGGATTCCCAGTGCTGCTGCTTTGGAAGGCACTGACCCGCCCTGCAGGGACATCACAGCGACCAGAGCAGCTCCTCTGCCAGCCCTGGCTCCACCAGCCTGGGAAAGCCCTCTGGGGCACCTGCCAGCCCCGCAGGGCTGCCTGGGCTCACACACTGCCAGGAAATCCCTGAGCCTCCATCTCCCCAAAATCCGGGCGCCCACCCCAAAGCCCGGCCTCGGCGCTGGCGCTCCACACAGCCCAGACCACGCTGAGCAGAGCAGGGGAGCTCCTCCTGCACTCCCCCACGCTTCCCATCAGGAAAAAAAAAACCTCCTACAAATTTTATTATCAGCTTCTAGTAACAAGTCTGGAGCAAGGGATTCTTTAGGCAGAGGCTGGGGATGGAGGGAGGCCTGCTCCCACCGCTTGCCGCGGCTCCGCAGGCCCCTGGGAGCCTCCCAGCAGCTCTCGCCCCCGCTCGGGAGGCTTCAGCACGGCCCTGGCATCCTCCAGCACATCAGGAGGCAGATGGATCATTCCCACGTCAAGGGGAAGATGGACCGAGTCAAAACAGAGCAGGGTTCCTTTGAAAGGAAAGAAAGGGCCCTCTGCGGGGACGGGGACGCTGACAGAAGCAGGCAGCGTCCCCAGGGACGCAGCTCAAGGCAGCTCCGAGCACACAGGTGGGAGAGCAATTAGGAGGAACAGCAAGGAGCTGCTCTCCCCCCACTGCAGCCTTCCCACTCGCACCCCTGCACGCTGCCGCAGAGCTGGGGGACAGCCCCCAAAACTGCCAGCGCAGACCCTGCAGCAGCCCCCCGGGAGGGCTCGGCCCTTTGGGCAGCACGAGGGGTCCTGAGGGGGGCAGGAGGCAGCCGGCTGTGTGTGACCCCAGTGCGGCCACTGCTCCTGCCCCCAAAGCTCTGGGGGCCAGGAGCAGCCGGACCCTGCCCGACAAAACCGCGCTCGGGCCCCGCCAGACACGAAACAAGACGAGCTCAGGCTGAGCAGTGAGAACCTCCCGGGGCCAGAAATAGCTTTGGGGAAGTGATACCACAGACGAGGCTGCGGGGCACACACGGGGACTTCTGGGGGCACAGCTCCTGGCACTGCCCCGCTGCTGCTGCCCCACAGCCCCCGAGCAGCAGCGCTGCAGGAAAAGCTGGAGAAAGCTGAGGACGCTGCTGCTGCACCTCCTGCACCCCAGCCAGGCCCTGCTGGTGCTCTGAGTGCAGCCTGACCTCAGACTTCCTTTGGCTTCCCCCAAAGCCAGGCACCAGCACAGGCTGCCCCACACCCCGGCAGTGCCACCCCCCTTTGGCTGCTGTCCCTCTGTCCCCACACCGAGTCCTCTGTGGAGTTACCTGGAAGCCAGTCAGCACAGCAAGGACGGCGTGAGAATGAAACTAATGAAAATACTCATCCAAGGCTGTGTGCTCCAGCAGAGCCAGGACCCCAGGCAGAGGCAGTGGCACCCGTGGGTGCAGGACACAGCCCCAGGGCCTGGCTGCCACCCCCTGCAGCAGAATGCCAGGGAATGAGTCCCTCCATGGCACAGAGGCCAGGGGCTGTGCTCCTCACCAGGCACAGGGGGGTTTTTGAGGAGCTTTTCCTCAGCCTGAGGACTGCAGAGGTCAGCAGCCCACCGGGGAGCAGCTGCAGCCTCAGCAGCCCACCAAGGGCAGGCTGGACACGCTGGGGACCGCAGGCAGCCAGTGAAACCAGGGACAGAGAGGAGCTGGGACAGCTCCAGAGCACACAGCAGGGGCAGGTCAGGCAAACCTTCCCTGCCCTCATCCTGTACTCATCCTCCCCTTCTCTTCTCCAGGGGTCACAGTGGAATTTCCTGACCGAGACTGAAACACCCCGAGGTCAAACAGGGTTCTGAGCCCTGACATCCCACAGATCCAAAAGCAATGCCTTAACCAGGCCTGAGCAACTCCCAGGGACTGGGCAGGACCTGAACACTTCCCCAGCACTGCCTGCTGGTGCTGGTGGTACGGAAATGCTGCACTGAGAGCTCCTGGGACATCCATGTGCAGGTGACACCCCCAGGGAATGGCCTGGAAAGCTGCAAGAGGAGAGGTGTTGGTGCCAGGGTTCACAGCTGGAACACGGCTGCCTTGGCCCTCCTGCAGCAGCAAATGCAACAGGGAGAGCCCTCCCCACACACACAGAACCCCTGGGGCTGGAAAAGCCTCTGAGCCCACCTCAGACCCCAAACACCCTGCTTGGGAGCGTGGCACAGCAGGAGCGTTTTCACCGCTGGCTTACACGGCTAACAAGCGTTTAGTTAAACCCTCTGTCCTGCTGAGAGCGTGTCCTCCATGCAGCCGAGGTGGAAAATGAGCTTGCAACCGAATCCAGTGGGTGCAGGGGCAGGGAGGGCAGCAGAGCCTGGCTGGGGGCAGGTCCTGGGTGGGCAGCGATGCCCCCGAGAGCAGCCCCACCGTGGTGGGGAGAAGACAGACTTACAGCAATTCTGGACAGATTCTGGCATTAGAGCACAGAGATGCTGAGTGCTTTATCCCCTGCCACCCTCCCAGGTGAGACAGAGCAGATGCGAGCCCCTCTCGTGGGTTTCTGATTTAATATCAGCGTGGAACCAGAGCTGCCTCACACTAACAAACTCTGACAGGAGATAAGTAACCATCCAGCCACGAGCCCTGCAAGAATCACACCAGACAATTAAACAGCCCTTCCAAAAATAGCCTACCTGACCTGCTACCACTCCTGACTATCAATCCAGCCCTCCCTGCAGAGAAGCTGCTACAGTTGAGTCAAACCTCAAAACACTCCCCCAAAATAGAGCCAAGCCAGTGCCGTGTCTGTAAGCAATCCTCCCCTTCCTCAATTTAGACTGCTCAGAAACCTTCACAGAGAGAAAAATCACTACGTGTCAGGCAGAGCAGAGGCAGATATTGATGGCAAACACGGCAGAGTGGGGGAAGGCTGCGAGCCCGGGGTGCAGCCAGCTGGGGTGGCACAGCAGCGGGCACGGGGACACCAGGCTGCAGCTCCACCTGCTCACGGGGAGGAAATTCCAGTCTGGAGCCTCCAAAGGTCCCTGGCTGCTGCGTTCCGTGGTCTGCAGCGCTCGGGACTGCCCTGCAGCACCGACAGGCTGCCTGTGCAGGGAGAGGGGCTCTGCCTGCACCCCGAGGGGCTTCCCGGAGCCCTCTGCTCCCCCACAGCCCCCGCGCTTCGCTGGCTCCCGGCCCTTTGCAGAGCCCGTCCCGCAGCAAGGAGCTGCACCCGGCTGCTGGGCAGGGAGCGTCTGTGCCCGGCACTGAGGGGTTAAATCCCTGGGGCTGGAACCCCTCAGTGCCAGGGGCTGGAACCCCTCAGTGCCAGGGGGGCTGTAACCCCTCAGTGCCCAGGGCTGTAACCCCTCAGTGCCCAGGGGGGCTGTAACCCCTCAGTGCCCGGGGGCTGCTGTAACCCCTCAGTCCCAGGGCTGTAACCCCTCAGTGCCCAGGGGCTGCTGTAACCCCTCAGTGCCAGGGGCTATAACCCCTCAGTGCCCAGGGGCTGCTGTAACCCCAAAGAGCCCAGGCTCACCCCAAAGCCTGCACACAGCCACACCACAGCTGCCTTCCAGCCCCATGGGGACAGGAGAAGGCTGAGCCCAAGGAATCACCCAGGGGTTTGGGCTGCAAACCTGTAAGAGCATCCCATGCCACCCCCTGCCATGGGCAGGGACACCTTCCACTGTCCCAGGCTGCCCAGAGCTCCAGCAGCCTGGCCTTGGACCCTTCCAGGAAGGACCTTGCCGTGCCATGTGGAGGCAGCTCAGGCTCACCGCGGCTGGCACAGCCTGCTGCCAGCAGCATTCCTGGGGGAAGGCAGAGCACTCCATGACAGCAAGCTAAACCACGCAGGAGAAGTTTCTAGCTGGGTATGGTGACACCGGGGAGGGTGGGTGTCACCTCCCCCAGACTCACAGCTGAGCTACCCCAAGCCCTGGCAGAGCAGGCTTGCCCACCTGTCACGTAGATGCAAATAGACTTTAAAAAATGACCCTTCCTCACACGTTACACAAGGACCTGAAATGCACCCTTAGATTCTCCACCTAAGCCTTTTCAAAGGCTGTATAATTCTCATTCCCCTGCCAGTGAGAGTCTCTGACAGGAAGTTACTGCACGGTTTCCGTGTTACTTCAGCACAGCCCTGCTCACAACGCCTGGCTCTTGCACAGAGAGCTCCACAATGTGCCCCAGGAGGGCACCCAGGCCACCAGGACTGTCCTGCCAGGAGGTGCCTCCTCCTGCCCAGCTCCCAGCTTTGGGGGGACACCAGAGCTGGTTCCCAAGGGACAGCCAGCGTGGCAGCAGCACAGAGCCAGAGGCTCTGCGGGAGAGGAGCAGCATCCTCAGGAGCAGGGTAATTGTCCTGCCCATCCTGCCCTGAGAACAGCTCCCAGGCAAGCTGGGCTGGGAGGGGACACAGCAGGGGACAGCCCCTGGCACGGCCAAGCAGAGGCCAAAGGCTCCTGCCACAGCTCGCCATCACCGAGTACAAACGTGGATTTTTGTGTCTCATTCCATCAGCTCCACCACTGGATCCTGTCACCAGGAGCTGCTCACTCCCCCTGCAGCTCACCTTCTCCAGCAGCTCCCACCCAGCAGCAAACAGAGGTTTTTATCACAAACCAGCATTTTCCGAGCTGTTCCAGCACAGGTCTGCTCGGTGCCCCCGGGTACCAGCGTGGCTCCTGCAGCAGCAGCAGCACTGCCAGCTGGCTGTGCCAGGGGAGCAGCACAGCTCCCACCCCCAGCAGGGGATGCTGAGCCCCAAGGTGATGCTGGGGGGAGCAGCACAGCTCCCACCCCCAGCAGGGGATGCTGGGGGGAGCAGCACAGCTCCCACCCCCAGGAGTGGATGGAGGAGATGCAGAGCCCCAGGGTGATGCTGGGGGGAGCAGCACAACTCCCACCCTCAGCAGGTGATGTTGGGCCCCAAGGTGATGCTGGGGGGAGCAGCACTGCTCCCACCCCCAGCAGGAGATGCTGACCCCAGGGTGATGCTGGGGGGAGCAGCACAGCTCCCACTCCCAGCAGGAGATGCTGACCCCAGGGTGATGCTGGGAGGAGCAGCACAGCTCCCACTCCCAGCAGGAGATGCTGAGCCCCAGGGGGATGCTGGGGGGAGCAGCACAGCTCCCACTCCCAGCAGGGGATGCTGACCCCAGGGTGATGCTGGGGGGAGCAGCACAGCTCCCACTCCCAGCAGGAGATGCTGAGCCCCAGGGGGATGCCGAGCCACGAGCCCTCGCAATTAAGGCGCTCGTTTCAGTGTAATGGCTTGGCAGGGCCTGGAGAGCAAATAAAACCTGAGCAGGACAAGACCTGAATGTGCAATAGCCCGATCAAAGGAACAGCTGTCCTGACAGGCAGCCACCTCCCACGGCCACTGCAGAGCAATTAGAGGAGCCCAAGAGGCCGGGCAGCGGAGGAAGATGCGAGTCCAGCTCGTTATCAGACATCCCCCGGCCTGCTCCTCACAGGGAGGGACATCAAAGCCAAAGGGCAGCAGAGTGGGGCTGGAAGGTGAGCAGCAGCACCCACACAGCCCTGTGCTGCTGAGCAGCACTGATCCCACGGCTCCAGCCTTGCCACACGTGCCTGGCAGCACGGCCACGCTCACACCTGCCCCAGGTGCCACGGCTAAAACAAAGTGCTGCGACCCTGCCAGCCCAGATCCAGCCTTGTGCTAAAAGGACGGGTGGTAACAGCTCCCCAGAACCCGTGGGATGCTCCAGCAGCAGCAGCTGATGGTCCTGAGCGTGCCCATCCCAGCTCAGGTGGGGCCAAGCCAGCGGCAGCTCGGGTCTGGCTCCAGCCCACCCACATCTCTGTTCCCTAAATCCTCGTTCCCAAAGCCAAAAGCTTTAGCACCCCGTGCAAGTCAGCAGGGAGCTGACAGCTATTATTTTAGGAGTCTCCATATGGACCCATTGCAGCATCTTGCTGCTCTAATTTAGGGCACAGGCTGCCGGGGAGGGGATGCTGCTTCCACCCCCGGGGGATGCTGGACTTGGAGCACCCTCCTTGTCCCTAAAGGGGTTCCAGGACTCCAGGGGGCTGCCCCTGGATCCCTGGCAGTGTCCCAGGCCAGGCTGGACTGAGCTTGGAGCAGCCTGGGACAGCGGGAGGTGTCCCTGCCATGGCAGGGGTGGCACTGGGTGGGCTCTGAGGTCCCCCCAACCCAGGCAGCACCAGCACCCAGCTGGTCCCACAGAGCTGCCCCGAGTGCCCCAGCCCAGGGCAAGGAGGGCAGCCCTGCCTGGGAGCCCCCTGCTTCCCCTTTTGGCAGGCACCAGATGGGCCACGTTATTCTGAACCCTCTGCAAGTGCTGACACAACACTGCTCCCTCACATGACTTTCCTCTTGCTTTTTAAAGAAGTTTTCTTGTTTCGCTCTGACACAGTGGAAGTAAATCTACAGGCAGGCAGGAGTGATAAGGGAAGAACTTGCTGCAGAGCCCGAGGCACCTGATCCAGGAGTGAGATAAGTGACCAAGGAAGGGGCCCCCTGTCCTGGGGGATGCAGGGCAGCCCCTCCACCCGCAGCAGCGAAGCTCTGCTGCCTCCAAACCCCACAGAGCAGCAAGAGCCCAGCCAAGGGCAAGATGACCAAAGCTGTGGAGCTGGCTGTGCGTGGAGAGTGCAAAGCCCAGCCTGGGGTGGGACAGACGACAGGGACACCACAAAGCCACAGAGTCCTGGCTGGAGGGAGGACAGGCTGCTGTGAGGAGCACCACACAAAGCTGCTTCCAACCCCAAAGAGCCCCAGCAGGAGAGTGAGAGCAAACCAGAGCTCGAGGGGACCCCCCCTGCCCCTGTGTCACAGGGTGACATTCCCTTTGGTGGCCCTGGAGTGGAGCACCCACAGCAGCCAGCAGGTACCCCTGGAGCCAGCAGCCCCTTACAGAACCCAGCCTTGTAATTTCTGCAATTAAAAAGGGAGTTCTTCTACTGCGAGTTAAAATAGAAGTTTTTGTCACAAATTACCGGCTTTCACTCCCCTCGTACCTGAGCTTAAACTGAAACTTAAATGGAAATTTACAGGAGAATGAGAAAGTGAGTCAGCCTGCCCTTCCCAACAGGCATTTATTTTCATCCTCTCGGACTCGGTTAATAGTAACAGCAGAGAAATTAAGTTTATTCCAAATTTACAAAGCCCAGAAGAGGGGAGGTGGTTTTGTGGGGAACTCCAGAGCAGCAGGGACCATCGGATCTGCTGCTGGCCAGGGCTGCTGTGGCTGCTGTCCCACCCCAGCAGGCAGCACAGGGTACAGGGACCCTTCCTGCTCTGCAGGGCCCGTCCCCACGGCAGGACGTGCTGCGTTGTGTCACCCACGTTATCCCACTTTTCCCACCCACCCCACCCTGGGGAAATGGCTCGAGTGACCTAAAAGATAAACCAGCCTTGTAACCTGCTGGGAAAACTGCAGCCAGCCGACAGCAGAGGGACTTCACCTTCCAAAGCCTGAGCAGAGGCCAGAAGAGCTGGGAATTTCCAGCTCTCAGCTGGGAAAGGAACAGCAAGACTCCCAGCAAAGCAAAGAGGAAAGCACAGCAACGCTCCCACCACGGGGAGCAGGAGCCAGGCAGGACCAGGGGCTGCTCTGAGGAGAGGCAGCCAGGGGAGCAGGGGGCCAGGACAGCCTGGAGAGCCCTGCCATGGCCACTGCTGCCCAACACAAACCTGGTGACAGAGCCACCACCCCAAACACCCAGCCTGGGACCCTCGTGGGCAGCGCTGAGGCAGGGTCTGCAGCAGGAGCCAGCCCAGGGCTGTGGGGCTTGCTCTCATTTGGCACCAGTGCAAGCTGACAGCACAGGAGAAACCAAACAATGCCCAAAACACACTTCAAAATGTTCAGAACACGTTTCAGAGCGCCTTATCCTCCAGCAGCAGCAGAGCTGAGGTTCAGGAGATGCACGGCAAAGCTCCCTACCCTACTGCACATCTCTTGGGTATTCAGGTCAGCAGAGGGGCTGCTGGTAGAGCAGAAAAATCCCTTCAGGTACATAATAAGGCAGAATTGAATTCTGCTCCAAGGTGGAGAGACAAAAGCCATTTGTCATTCGCTGACAGGACATGTCCCCAGCCCAGCCCTGCCTCCCTCCCCGCGGAGCTGAGCGCTGCAAACAAAGGAATTCACACCCCAGCTTCTGGGACCAAGGCAAACCTTCACCCAGTGCACAGAGGGAAGGAATCTGAGCTACAGTTTGAAGTTATTCTAGAAGAATTCTCTACAAGGGTTCAGCACCCGACCGAAATGCAAATCACCATCATGGCTTCCTGAGCAAATGAGCTATTGCTGTGTTTTTTCCAGTCCGGCAGCATCTTGCTCTGAAGATCTAATAGCAGCCCTACTGAGCAGCAGCTAATTAAAGCCTTTCCTCCTGCCAAAACCCCAGATTCAGTCTCTAAATGACCCAGTAAGTGAGACTTTTTCCACCTCAGAAGCCCTGGGAGACACCAGGTCGGCAGCTCTGCCCTTGTCACCGCTGTGGCTGTGCCCTCCCTGGCGAAGGCTGGGCTGATCCCAGGGGCTCATCCCTGCTCCTCTCCCTCTGCTCCTCTCAGGGACGGTTCAGAGTTATCCCTTACACACCCAAACCCTCCTTTCCAGAAGGCTCCAGCCATGAGGCTCCTCTCCATCAAAGACCAGCGAGCAAGACAAATTTGTAAATTCACGGTCTGAGCTATTGGGGATGTTCCTCAGACACATGATCACACAAAAGCCAATTAGTCCAGGTTTAGAGCCATTCCTGGGGCAGGAATCCGCCCTGACAGGGAGGGGACACACAGGTCCTGCTCACCTTTCTGCCCCTTGCACACAGGGATGGCCCTCTTGGCAGCTCCACCAGCCTCAGAAGCCCCCTGGCAATTACAGATGGTGCACGGAAGGGCACTTGGCTCCAATGAGACCCCAAAAATCAAGTTATTCCATCCAGAAACCAGGAGAACATGGAGATGTTGATCCCTCCCCCACCAGGGCTGGCTGCCCAAGGAGCCCATACAAACCCTGGGCAGACACCACAACAAAGCCTCTGCCACAGCCCATCTCCATCATCATCAGCAGGGGCCTCTCCACAGCAAAAACGGTACCGAGCCACAGGAAATTATAAATGACCATTTGGGGATTAATTCCAGCTGTGCAGAAACCTTCTGGGGGCAGTGACTTATCCTGGGTGATAACAGAGGGGTTCCAGAGCCGTCCCTGCCAGCACGGCATGGCCTGGCATGGATTGGCATGGCACAGCCTGGCATGGATTGGCATGGCGCAGCCTGGCACAGCACAGCTCCTGCCTGACAGGGACAGTGCATCTGCCCCAGGCACCACTTCTGTCCCTTGAGCTGCCTCCCCACTCTTGGCTGCTCTCAGTTTAGGCCAAGCTCGGAGCACGGCCAGGGATTTCTCCTAAGCCAGGCTCAAGTTAAGCACCGGAGTGCAGTGAATGCCAGGAAGGGCAGAACCCAACGGCTGGAGCTCAGACATGGCCCCTGGAGCCCTGCCAGGCTCCATCCCCGTGCCCAGAGCCCTGCCAGGCTCCATCCCCGTGGCACAGGCTCCATCCCCGTGCTCAGAGCCCTGCCAGGCTCCATCCCCGTGCCCAGAGCCCTGCCAGGCTCCATCCCTGTGCCCTGCCAGACTCCATCCCCGTGGCACAGGCTCCATCCCCGTGCCCAGAGCCCTGCCAGGCTCCATCCCCGTGCCCGCAGGCAGGGCTGCTCCCCGGGAGCTGCTCCCGCTCTGATTCAGCCTCGGCACAGCCGCGCTGCGCTGGGAGGGCTCCGGAGCCGGAGACACAGTAAATAATGACTTTGCACTGCGTCAGGAGCTAATCCACTCAGTGATGCAAATGAAATTCATGGGCCACTTCCCCCTCACTCCGGCTCCTCAGTGATATTATAAAACAATCCTGACTTCATCGCGATGTCACCGGCTGCAGGAAGCTTCAGGGGAGCCAGGACGACTTTCACTCCTCTTCACCACCTCACTTTCTCATTCTTCTGCTATAATTGGAAATCATGAAAATGCATTTGTTCATGTGCTCCGAGTGTCAGCTATTCAGTGTGCTTGTGCTCTCTGTTCAGACCATCAGAACAAAGGTATTTAGCTGTTCCCCCCAAAGGTGAAGCTATTCCCGTTGCATCCTTTCACACGGCAACAAAAGACAGGGAGGAATCCACCAGCAGGATCAGCTGGAACACACTGGCAACACAGCACGAGGAAGAGGAAGAACAGCTGAAGGCTGAGATTTAGACATCTGAATCTTTTTTAGCTTCCCTGCTGCTGACTAAATATCAAATGTAGGAAGACGAGAGCAGAACCACCAGAGACTGGAGATTTTAAACATAGAATCAGAGAATCCTGCAACGGTTTGGGTTGGAAGGGACCTCAGAGCTCATCTTGTTCCAAGCCCTGCCATGGCAGGGACACCTCCCACTGCCCCAGGCTGCTCCAAGCCCTGTCCAGCCTGGCCTTGGGCACTGCCAGGGATCCAGGGGCAGCCACAGCTGCTCTGGGCACCCTGTGCCAGGGCCTGCCCACCCTGCCAGGGAGCAATTCCTCACTCCCAAGATCCCATCCATCCTTGCCCTCTGGCAGTGGGAGCCATTCTCTGGGTCCTGTCCCTCCATCCCTTGTCTCCAGTCCCTCTGCAGCTCTCCTGGAGCCCCTTCAGGCCCTGGCAGGGCTCTGAGCTCTCCAGGTGAATATTCCCACTCTCCCAGCCTGGCTCCAGCCCTGGATTCCTCTGGACTGGCTCCAGCAGCCCCACGTCCCCAAGCACAAGCCCTGAGTGACAGCACAGGCAGAGCCACGGCTCACAGCTCCTGCTCCAGACTCCCTGCACAGACACCAGTTATCCCCCATTTTCCCAACCACACCCCAAAAATACACAACTCATCTCCTGCTCAGAGCTGGAAAGCTTCCCTTGTTCTGAAGACTGAGCTTCCCACCCAAAGAGGGAAGCTCACAGACTGGCTCTTGGAAAAACCCAGATTTAAGTAGATGCAAAAACGCCAGTTTTCAGGGAGCTGTGCCATAACAAGCCTCAAGTTTGCAAATCCAGTAACTTCCATGTACTGGAGCTTATTAATATTGGATTTTTTGGCAGGCACTGCCTTGTCCAGCTCGGATTAGCAGCAAGTATATTCTGCTTGTCAGATTTAAACAAGATGTATAAATCTGGCACAAAAGCAAGACCAAATATGGAAGCAAATTATTTAAATTGACAAGATGTGGCTCAGAAGCATTAAGCACTCGCAGTCAGTGCCCATCAGCCGGGGCAGGAGTTAAAGTCTGAAACAGGAGGCTCACGAGGTTACCCACCCCAAATGCTTACTGAATCCAGTGCCGGGCTGCACTGGAATTTATTCTGGTTTTCCACACGATGGGAAGAGCAGAGAGGGATAAACAGCTGAGGGAGCCAGCCCAAAATCCTCAAAAGCAAGCAGCCTGGCTGGCAGGAGGTGACACAGAGCCCGTGCGGGACACGGGGCTGCAGGGGCCATCCCGTGCTGGGAGCAGCATGTGGCCAGGGACAGGGACAAGGACAGGGACAGGGCCAGCAGGGCTGGCAGCTGCCGGGGGAGCAGCAGCAGCAGCAGAGCTCCATCTGCCCCGCGATGCTGCGGGAGCAGAGCTGTCACCTCTCGTGAAAGGCACTTCCCGTCACAGGGAGCTGGCCTCAGCTGTCAGGAGCCACGGCCAGGGCTTCAGGAGGGTCCCGGGGGGCTCAGCCAGCCCCCCACCCAGGGGCAGGAGCCATCCTGAGCAGGGAAAGCGAGGGCTGCTGGCAGGTTGTGAATTACAGAGCTCAGGTGCCTCTCACAGCAAGAACGTTTTCATTTGTTCCATTTTTGCAGTGGAGGCCAGTGTGAACCAGGATGGATCAGTCCCTCAGAGCCTGCAGCACCCCAGGAGCCCAGGACTGAGCAGGACAAGGCACACAAGCCCCTGCACACAGGAGGAGCTCTCTGGCCAGAGCCACCCCTTTGGCTGGGCCAGCCAACAGCCGCCCTCTCCAAAGTGGGGACACGCCTGGGGTGCTGAGAGAGGCAGCTCCAGGGCACAGCTCTGTCCCTGCAGCCCCTCAGCACAGCCAGAGGATTTCCTCCCACAGCCCTCCTTGGGGTGAGACACGGAGGAGGGAGCAGAGAGAGCCCAGAGGCTCTCCCCGTGGGGATCCCCAGCAGCTGGCTGCGGGCAGCCCGTCCCTGCACGGCCCTGGGTGCCCCAGCAGGAGCAGGCTGTGCTTTGGAGCTGTGCCTTCCCTTCCCAGGAACTGCCACTTCTGGGAATTGCTTCTGCTCAACGCAGAACTCGGCAGGCACCAAGCACCAGCAGAGCCTCCTGCCCGCCTCCCCATCCCCTCTGCGGCTCCTGGGGGAAAACTGCCTGCCTGCTGCTGGCTCCTGCAGGACAGGGCCAGCCAGGGCCACCTCTGTCCCCTTCCTGCTGGGCAGAGCCCCTGGCAGCAGCCCTGCTGGGGCTGAAGAGCCCAGAGAGGTTTTCACCTTCATCCATCGGGTCAGGGCAAAACTGAGCAGTTACCGTGGCACCTTTCTGCCTCCGGGGACTCCTGGCCATGGCACAGAGGCCACCAACACCAGCCTAGCCCAGTGATAGCTGGGAGGGTGAGTGGATGGACTCAGAGCTGGGAACAGCAGCCCAGAGCTGTCCTTTCCCTGAGGAAAGGCAAGCCCAAGGGACAGCCCTTGTCTCTGCCCCCCTGATGCCCCAGCCCCACATCTCTGTTCAGGTTCCAGCTGGGAGGGCACTGGGTCACCCCAGGGAGCCCCTCCAAGCAGCACAGGACCTGTGGTTCCTGCTGAATCTCAAAGTACAGGACAGTCATTCCAGGGAATGGACAAGTCCTTGGCCAGGCTTTATTTCCTCCAGCATCAGCTGGGCGGTGTGGGGGGCTCTGGAGCTCCCCGTGCCCTCCCTCACCCAGCTGTGGGCCAGGACACCCATCAGCCAGGGGGTGCACACAGGGCAGCCCCAGAACACGGGGCTGGCAGCCAGGGCCGCATGCAGGACCCCCACACAGGGACTCCTGGTTTTGTGTTATTGCCTTTTCCAAAGAGCTCATTTTTGACAAGCTGCAGCCTCCAAGAGCACGGGAACACGCTGCCCAAGGCCCTGGGGTCACTCTTCCCCTACAGGGAGCTCCTCACTCACCCACCAGAGCAGCTCCGATGTGTGGCCGTGCAGAGCAGTGATTCACAGAGTCACCCTGCAGGGATTCACCTCCCCAGCACTCTCCACCACACTCTGTGCTGCCACCAGGGCCACCAGCCCAGGGTGCGGTCTGGCAGCTGTGTCCCTGAGCAGCCAATCCTCTCACAGCTGGCTGCTGCAGGAAAAGCCCCCTGGGCATGATCCCATCCCGGCCAGCTCTGCAAACATCCCCTCTGGTTGGCACACACCTGCAGGTCAGGGGAGGCAGGAGCACCTTCCCCTTCTGAGCACACTCCTGGTGACAGGGCGTTCCTGCCCTGGCTGGTCACAGGCACAGCCAGAAGTCAATTCCCAGGCACGGTCATGGTGCCAGTAGATCCAACAGGGATGGCACTGAGGAGCCTCTCTGGCATGTTCAGGGTTTTGGAGCTGCAGGAGGAGGAGCTGTGCTGGCTGGAAGGAGGGAGGGCAGCAGCCCACAGCGAGGGCTTGCACAACTGCCCTCCCCGCAGCTCCTACAGCAAGCCAGCAGTTACCAGAACCCACCGCAAGTTTTGAGAGCAGGTTCAGCCCCTCCTCCTGCTCCTCAGCAGACACCAAACCCTCAAGGCCTTGCTCTGTTTCACAGCCCAGACAGTGAGAGCCCACCCACACCTCGCTGCCAGGGAAGGGTGCCCTACACACCTGCCAGGGCCCTGAGCTGCAGGCTCTGCAGGATCACACGCGTGTGAGCGAGCAGGCGTGCAGAAACGCCAGCACTGTTTGCTGAGAAGTCTCCTTAGAGACAGCCCAGGCATTAAATTCCCCAGGAAGTCTCAATAGCTGGAGAATAATCGTGGCAGAGGCTCAGGACCGGGGTGGTTTAACCTCTGCAGGCGTGCTGCCCACCCTCCTGCCCCCCAGGGCAGCCCAGTGCCCAGCTCCAAACCCCACAGGCAGCATCCCATGGCCAGCAGCATCCCGTGGCTGGAGCAGCCAGCAGCAGATCCCCCCGGGAAGGAAACAGACCACCTCATTACCCGGGCCCGAGATCATTTTAGGATGACAGCTATCTCCGGAGATAAGAAAGAAAAATCCACCCTGCAGCTGCTGGGGGGAGGGAAGGAGAAACCACTTCCACTGCGAGAGCCGGGCGAGCCCCTGAGCGCCCACGGGGACAGCGCGAGCTGGCCCTGCCCGGCCCCAAAAACTGCCCCACAGCAGCTCCCGGCAAAACAGATCCAAAAAACACCCAACACCCCTCATCCAAACCAGCTCCCTCCAAACCAGCTCCCTGCCAGCCCAGGAGCAGCGGGGCCAGCCCAGGTGACAGCTCCAGGGCCAGCCTGGCAGGGACCCTGGCGAGGGGCACCCATTTCCCATCTCCTGTGCTCTGTGTGCACTGGGCTGTGCACAGCACAGCCCATCCGTGCAGCGGGGCCAGCCCCACTTCCCTTTTTTGCTGTACCTGCTCTGCAGAGCTGCCCTGCTGGCACAGCCCCTGTGGGGACAGACACCCTGCTGGCCTGGGGACAGACACTGACACCCCCCTGGCCTGGGGACAGACACCCCATGGCCTGGGGACAGACACTTGGCCTGGGGACAGACACCCTGCTGGCCTGGGGACAGACACAGACACCCCCCTGACCTGGGGACAGACACCCTGCTGGCCTGGGGACAGACACTGACACCCCCCTGACCTGGGGACAGACACCCTGCTGGCCTGGGGACAGACACAGACACCCCCTGGGCCTGGGGACACGGTTCCAGCACCCAGAGCTGCGTTACCACCGCCAGGAGCACAAAGCCCCCTCCGAAATCATGTTTCCAATTTCTGCAGCATTATATAATTAGCATCATTTGTGTTGCAAAAGTAATTGCAGTAACATTTTTAATTAGTCTATTTGAACACTAACATTTCTCCAGTGTGCATAATATGTTTGACACGAAATTACTGGGTTTGAGGAACTCGGGATGATTGGAGTTTGTTTTGCTTTTGTTTCTGACTTGTTTAATCCAGTCAATAAGAGCCGGCAGCCAGCCCGCAGCGTGGCTCGAGCTGCAGGGGAGAGCAAAGTGTGATGGGTTTCACTTCCGTCTGGGGGGAGGAAGGGTGGCTTCTCAGGGCTCCAACAAGAGAGAAATACTTGCTTGAGAGGTAAGGCCCGGGTGACATTTCCCAGCTGCTCACTCCTGGACTCAGATGTTGACTGGTGAAAAGACAAAACAGAACGAGAGCGCTGGCCTTGGAGGGCAGGGAGAGGAAAAGCTGGAGAGAGGAACTCTGTGTGGCACAAGGTTTGGAAGGAGATCTAATCTGAAGAGTCTCTTTGCTTACTGAGTCACAAGCAGGGACAAGAAGTAAACATTCTCCCCAGAAAAGTTACTGCATGACACCCAAGCACACATTACCAAATTATGCTTTTTTTCCCCCCCTTTTCTCTTGGGGAAGAATCAGGATTCTCCTTTCCAAGATCCTTTCCACACTGTACACACGAAAGCAGTGACAGATGCAGGTTATTTTTGCTCCCAAGTGTGAATCATGTTCCAATGCTCCTCACCTCTGCCCAGCCACAGCAGCTCGGGGTTGAGCAAACCCAGCTCCAGGGGTCACGTCCCCCTCAGCCCCCTGACCCACAGAGGGACCAAGATGTGCCTGGACAGCAGGAGGAACGGCCCCCGAGGATGCCAGGGCGGGGGAAACACGAGCAGGGAGGAGAGAGCTGCCAGCTCCCAGCAGCAGCACATTCCCACAGGCGACCGAGAACTTCACTCAAAAGCTTTCAGACCTTTTCCAGTTCCCTTTCCCGTCCTACAGCCCTTCCTCCGCCAGGAGAGCCAGGGCTTGGCCGTGTGCTCCTTCCCAGCCTGCAGACACCGCGGGGCTGCTCCCTCCATCCCTCCCTCCATCCCAAAGCATCCCTGCTGTCGGTGCTGCCGGGATGAGCCCCAGCCCGGGAAGGGGAGGACACCGCTCCTCTTCCTCTCTGCTCCCGAGAAGTTTCTGCACCTTCCAGCTGCAGCAGGGCCAGAGAGCCCCTCTGTGCCACGGGCTGAGAGGCAGCCAGGGCACATCGAGCCTCCCTCGGGAGGAGTTCATCTTCCTGGCAGCCCCAGGCACATCCTTCCTCTTCCAACACCCACAAGGTATTGATTTCTTTCTGTTCACCTGCCAGGAGCAGCGCTGCTCCTGGAGGGCTGTGCGCAGCCCTCCCCTGCCCACACCCGGACACTTTCTGGCTCAGAGAGAGACGTTGGCCCAGGAAGTCTTCAGATGAGCACAAGGATAAGGAGGAGATCGTGTGCGAGGATAAGCAGCAGATTAGCAGGCAATTAAGTGGCATTTTGTGGTATCCATTAGTATTTCAAGCTACAAAGAGTCAGTTTCTGCTAACTTCCTGCCAAAAGTCACAAGTAATGAGCTAATTAACAATCTAATTATTGCAAATGCCCTAGAAAGAAATCAGGGCACAGGTGAAAACCTACTTAAAGCGGGCACAGCAGCAGGAACAGCTGAGAGCAGCCAGGCTGTGCCCCAGCTGCATTTCCAGCCATCCCACAGCACAAGGGGATGGGACACTCGGGGAAGCTGTTCAAGCTGAGTTAAAGCTGTGCTCAGTAAAGGGAGAGGCAGACCCTCACTCCAGAGCTTCCTGCCAGCCCTGTGGGGCTGAAGGACCCCTACACAAAAGCCAGCCCTGGGATTTTCTGCCTCCGCGTCAACATTTTCCAAGTTGAACAGCAGCTGCAGCACAGCCTGTGGGGCACAAGCCCAAAGCTGGTGGTCCCTGCACAGTCCAGCACGAGCACAGCTCCCCTGGCACAGCTGGAGCAGGGCAGTGCCAGCCCTGGCACCCCCAGTTCTGCCTCCCACCAGGACAGGCCCCGGGGCAGCCGTGATTCCAGAGCAGATGGCAGTGGCAGAGACCTCTGTGTTGAATTCCTGAGCTGGGAATGCCCTGCAGGGAGCTGGGAATGCCCTCACCCTGACGGGCACAGCCCACAGCTGCTTCCCCCGCAGGAGCACCCTCCCTGGGCACCCCAGCACCTCCCAGCTGGGCTCTGGGAAAACCCACAGATCACTGATTTTAGGAAAGGAGAGCCTGGGCTGGCGTGCAGAGCGCGATCTGCAGGATTCCCTGCTGCACAGTCCATGCTCCCTGTGGCACACGCACGTCTGTAGCGCCAGGGTGACCTGCCAAGGGGGTTCCCAAGGCAGCAATGGATGTCACAGACCTGTCACACACCCCCGGGGGTGGCACTGACACCCTGGCAGTGCTGCTGGTGCCACTGCAGCCCACAAGGGCTCCTGCCCCCCGAGCCAGGGCTGCCCCTCTCAACCACTGCGAGCCCACCTGTGCCCTCGCACGCAGGGCTGATTTAACACTGCCCAGAAACACCTGAGCACAACCCTCGAAGCAGGAGCACAGTTTCAGGTTTGGATAACAGCTCCTGACAGCTGCAGGAGATCTGGACAGGCGCCAGTTACCCGACACTGGGTGCTCCAGGTAGAACGGAGCAGGCTCTGGAAACAATGCAGGCAAACCCTGCCGGGCCCGTGCCTGGTCCCCCCTGCTCCACAACACAGTCTGCGTTTCACAGACATGGTGTTTGCACTAATACACCTCACTGTAAGGAAAGCCAGGGAATTCACAGCCAGGAAAGCCTGGGAAGACCAAACCAGAGACCCGAGGTGCACAAAATCCCTCTCAGTAACGTGGCTGAACTGCCCATGTGTGAAACCTCAGGTACAAGGGAAGCTGTGACCTTGAGAAACAGCCCTAGGATACATTTTCGTCTCCATATCCACTTTCCTCTGCCTGCCAACACCTGTCCAGGCCTTCAGGCTGGGCTTTGGGAGGTGGCAGGGAGATGGTTTCGGTATTTTAAGGTTATGTGCGTGAGGCAAGTGTTAAGGATGAGGAGCAGCATCGTTTAAATTGGATTAACCTCACACTGCTGGTACAGGCAGCTGCAGGGATGCTCCAGACCCACCCAGCTCCTCACAGCCAGCGTGCCACTCCAAAACCTCAAGGACAGCTCTGAAGAGGAGCCTTTCAGAGCTCTAAAGCACGTTTGTTTTCATGCCAAATACCTCAACTTGGGAATCAGCCACCCGCCAAAATAAAACTCTGTCCCAAATATTCACAAAAGCAAAATTTCGCTGCCAGCAGCTGCGAGCAGCAGCCCCGTTTGAACCCAGGTGGGACCCACGGGCCAGGGCGAGCCCGAGCAGGAGCAGCCCCAGCTGGGCTGGCTACAACAGCAAGCAGAGAACGCCTGGGTAATTCAGCCGAATTTCCCGGGGGGACATCCCAAATCCCTGAAGAGCCTGTCCAGAGTCCCAGCATTATCAGAACAAAGAATTATGGTCATAGTAACCCGGCTACTGCAACATATTTGGTTATAAAGCCTCATTTTTTTTCCCCCAGCAACACAACTAAGCCATTCAAGTCCTCGCCGGCTGCGCAGTTCCAGGCGCGGAGCAGCCCTCGCCCAGCCCGCTCGCCACCCAGCACATGTTTTGGTGTTAAGTACATTAAAAACAAACTCCCCTCGGCCTTTTTCGGGGATTTAACTGAAGTCCCGGGCGCTTATCTCTGCTAACGAGACCCGACCGGCTTAAAGGCACCGACTAGTTGCTGGGTTGATTAAAAAAATGACTAAGCTGCTTGGCGGTGCCGCGGGGATGCTCGGGGCCGGTGCCGGGGGGCGGACGCGGAGTGCGGGTCCCCTCCTCACCCCCCGGCAGCGCCACACTCACCTTGACACTGGAAGCCCTGCTTGCCGAAGCCCCTGCGGAGAGAGAGGCGGAGTGAGACACCGGCCCCGGCCCGCGGCGCACCAAGCCCCGGAGGGGAGCGGGCACCGGGGCACCGGGAGGGGATGCGGGGCACGAGGGGAGCCGGGACGGGAGGAAAGGGGGCCCGGAGGACGGCGAGGGTGAGCCCGGGGAGGGATGTCCCGCCGAGCCGGGGTCCCGGAGCGGCTGCGGCGGTCCGTGCGAGGCTCACCAGATGAAGTCGGTGCAGTGGCTGCAGAAGGTGGGCTGCTTGAAGAACCGCGCCGTGAACTTGTGGTTCTTCACCTCGTGCACGTTCTTCTGCCGCAGGGCGCCCTTGCGGGCGAAGCGCACCGGGCCCTCCTCGCCCTCGGGGGCCGGCGCTGCCGCGGGCGGCTCGGCCATGCTGCGCGGGGCTGCGGGCCCGGCCCGGCCCGCTGCGCTCCGCTGCTCCGCCGGGGCTGCCGCGGCTCCGGCTGCGCTGCCGGGGCCGCTGCCCGCCGCCGGCG
>NW_024510544.1:562681-565548 GCF_017590135.1 Pyrgilauda ruficollis | reverse complement strand
CAGGGATGGACACCGGGCACGGGCAGGGATGGACACCGGGCACGGGCAGGGATGGACACTGGGCACGGGCAGGGATGGACACCGGGCACGGGCAGGGATGACCCCAGCTGGCGGCCCACATGAGGCAGGGCTCTGGGCAGGGTCACCAAGGCAGGGACATCGTCCTGTCCCACTGCCCGAGCCGGCGGGTGGGGGACGAACAGGATTCAGTGGGAGGAACATATGGATGTCTTGGTGCCATGGGGACACCAGCACTGCCCCATGCCCTCTGCAGGACGGGCAGGGACACTGCTGGGTCCTTGCGAGTCCCAGACTTCCCACTGTTGAGGCCAGAATGGTTTTTTTCTCCCCTGATTTTGTGCACAGCACGAGTCAAGTCCAGAGGGGATCCAGGCAGGAGCTCGGGCACAGCAGCTGTGCCAGGCTGGGCGCTGGGCTGGCCGTGCCTGGGGGAGCAGGAGCGTGGCCACGGGCACCCCACACAAGGCCACGTGCCCAGGGCTCACACAGACCCCGGGCACCAACCACCAGCTCAGTGGGCCTCTGGGAATGATGTTTTGAATTTGCAGTTGGAATAATGATCTTCTTTTCCCAACCCACTGCAGGCATCTCAGCTGGCTGGCACAGAGGAGTTTTCCAACCACATCCACCATTCATCTCTCTCTCTCCCTGACAGCACCCACAGACGTGGAAAATCAGATCCATCAGCCTCCTCCTCTGACATCCAGGTCTCCCTGGGCCCGCCTGGTGCTGCATCGTCCTGCTCTGGGTGCTGAGGAGATGAGAATTCAAGTCAAAACACAAGACAACTCCAAGTGAAATGTAACTGTATTTCCACAAACAAGTCTTTCTAAATTCTCATTTCTGGGATTTAATTCTGGATCTGCATCCACGTGATCCTTCCCCTTTTGAGGCCCAGGACCATCCCTGCTCCGCTGTGATCCAGCCCTCCATCCTACATGCTCTTTCTGTGAAGAAAGCCCCACTCACTCCATGGAATTAAACACCCAGGAGGCTTTCCCAAAATAGGCCCAGGGCTGTTATTATGCAGCTGCACTAAAAGGTTCGCTGCAGTAATAAAACAGGGCTGACCTGTCCTGCTGATGTCACCCCCCCCAGGAACAGCGGGCTGCTTCCATCCCTCAGCACCGTCTGATCTTCCTGCTAAGAAGGAGAAATCAATTGCAGCCGTCCCTGCTGGGGCAGAGCCGTGCTGGGAGGGGATCAGGGAAGGTCCCCGGGGTGTGTGGGGGCCACACGTGGGGCTTGCTGTGCCCGGCAGCGCCGGCCACGCCGCGGGGTCCCCCTGCCCCGGGAGCCCCGCTCACCGCGGGGCTGTGGAGCAGAAATAACTCCTCCTGCACGGAAAGGAACCCAGCAATAATGGGAATAATTACAGGGCGTTTTGGCTCCTTCCCTCTGCTCTGTTAGAGGGGAGAGGGGTGTTCCCTCAGCGCTGCTGCACTGCACGTGGAGCCACACCGGGCTGGATTCTGCTCCTTTTAACTGTAAACTCTGCTTTGCCTGTTTCTGCCTTCTTGTTTTTTACTGTGTGTTCCCATTTTCCAAGGACAGCCCCCATAACTGCTGCATGTGGAATGCAGAGAATATGGCTTTCATTTCCCCCTACGAGTGTTGATAATAATGATAATCATGCTCAAACTTTTGTCACTGCTGGGCCATGGTACAAAAGTACAAAAGCCAGGTACAGTTCTTGCTCTCAGGGGATTGCTTTCTTCTTTCCTTAGTTTACGTAATTCTACTTAATTTTATTTTTTTCATTATTTAGTGCACTCTGAGTCACGTCATATTACAGGCAGGATCTTCATGGCCGTGTTAATTTTCACAAAAGCTGAGGACCCAGATCCCCCCAGCACTTTGGGACGTCGGGATGAACATCCCAGCAGCTCCTTCCTCTGAGGAAGCTGTTATATTTATTAAAGCCAGGGCAGTCCCCCAGGTGTGCACAGGGACTCACACACACAAACAACCCTGATCTGCTGCTCTCGGGGGAGCACAGTGCTGGAGCAGAGGGGAAATCAGCCCACTTCATCCCTGTTCCCATGAAAGTCTGCGTTCTGGCGCTGTTCTGCCCCCAACCAGCTCCTGCTGCAGGGGAGGCACCAGAGCCCCCCCAGAGGTGTCCCACTGCTGCCGCAGGGATCTCCGTGGGGCTGCCACAGCCCCGCGGCCTCCCCGGCTGCCGGGGCACAGCGGGAGCAGGGCAGCCTCCCTGGAGCGTGATTCACATCCTCAGGAAGGGACCTCATCCTCCTCATCCTCCCCCCAGGCAGCCCAGGAGCTGCTCTGGGAAGGGGGAGCTCGGAGCAGCGCAGGGCTGGGAATGTGGGAGCGGCGAGCCCGGCGTGAGCCCGCGGGGTCGGGGCAGGAGCCCCGGGGCTCCAACCTTGCCGGGAAATCCCGCAGCCCAAACAGGGGGCTCGGGGCTCGGCTCAGAGCGCGGGATGCGCTGTGCTGGACAGCTCCAGCCCCCGCCTCACCCCCACAGCCAGCCCCAAAGCCCAGCAAAGGGATACAACCCCCAAAGCCAGCGGAATTTCCCCATTTCCTGGGAAAGCTGTGCCCCAGGGTGTGCGGGATTCCCAGGGTGTGCGGGAATCCCTGGGTGTGCTGGAGCCTCAGGGTGTGCGGGAGCTGCGCTCCGGGAGCAGCGGCTGCTGTGGGAGCACCCGGCAGGTCCTGCAGCCTCCAGACCACACTGAGGGGGATGCTGCTGCCCTGCTGCCCGCACCGACCTCCTCTGAAAAGTTCAAAAAAAGCTGGACAACAGATTCCTCTCTTTTTTTTTTTTTTTTTTTAACCTTTTTTTTTTTCGGGCCCCAAATCCCCCCCAGGAAAAAGGGGGG
>NW_024510544.1:557051-562637 GCF_017590135.1 Pyrgilauda ruficollis | reverse complement strand
GATTTCCTTTTTTTTTTTTTTTTTTTTTACCCTCTTTTTTCTTCGGGACCCAAATCCGCCACAGGAAACAGGTGGAGGAAAAGTCCAGCTCTAATTAAATATAAAGGTGCCTGAGCAGCACTCGGCAGCCTCCACATCCGTTTGTCCTCTTGCCCTCACCCAGCATGCCAGGAGAGATCCTGGAGAGGAACAGGGATCCTGGAGCGGGGACAGGGATCCTGCAACAGGGACAGGGATCCGGGAGCTGGGACAGGGATCCTGGAGCAGGGACAGGGATCCTGGAACTGGGACAGGGATCCTGGAACAAGGACAGGGATCCTGGAACAAGGACAGGGATCCTGGAGCGGGGATCTTCCTAGGCAGAAAATCCCGGTCCCTCCAAACTCCGGAGGATGTTGTCGCTGCTCACAGCTCAGAGGCTGCCCGGGGTCCCCGGGGGCAGCACAGCCGCGGTCAAAGCCCAGGGACAAAGGGCCCGGGGGCAGAGCCGCAGCTGGAGCCGCGGGCTGGGGCATCCCCGGCGGGCAGCGCTGGGGTGGGGACATGCCCCGGGTTCCGTGGGGACACTGGGGACGGCCGGGGTGACGGGCACCCCCCGCAGCGGGGTGGCATCAGCTGCTCTGCTTTTTCCCTTTCTGCTTTCACAGTTTTCGCGTGTTCCACGTCCTCCGTGCAGCGAGGATGGAGCGGGGAGAGAGATGCTGCGTTCATGTGAGGAGAGACCCGGCTCCCCACGCACCGGCGGCAGGAGATCCTCCACAGCCGCCGCCGGGCGACAAAAGCCCAAACGCTGGCGCCTGAGCTTACACAGAGCTCCGGAGTGGCCAGAGCCAGGGGACAGCCGCGGGGACACGGGGACAGCCACGGGGACACGGGGACAGCCGCAGAGGCACGGCCACAGCGTCGCCCGGCTGGAACAGCCCCTGCTCCCGTCCTGGATGTGAAAATCCATCATTTCCTTTGGCTCCTCCCGCCGTCTCCAGCAGCCTCGCCGTGCCCGGCAGGGCGGATGTGGAATGTCTGCCTGCTCCGGGATGCAGGGATGTGAGGGGCAGGAGCCGGGCAGGGCTGTCCTGAGGACACCAGGACACTGCCGGGGGCACAGAGGGCTCCACTGGCCGTGGCCCCCAGAGCACCTCTGCCCACCGGGAGCAGGGTAAACACGGGGGCAGAGGCATGCAGGTGTGCTGGGCAGAGAGGAGAGGAGGAAACCCGGGCGAAGCAAGCACGGAACTGCCGTCCCTGAGGGTGCCCTGAGCACAGGGGGTGCAGCAGCTGGCAGGGAGCTGGCACACGCTGATCTCACCGGGCAGGAGCGGCTGGGGGGCTGCAGGAAGGAGTTAAACTGGGCTCCCTCCATCCCCCAGGCTCGCAGCTTCCCCGGGAGTCCCAGGGTGCAGGGGTGGCCTGGGGGTGCAGTGCCCGGGCTCTGAGGGGCAGCAGGGCCGTGCCAGAGGAGTGAAACGTTCCCGGCTCAGAGCTGCCGTGCCTGGTGTGCGGGATTTGTGTAAATACACCCTCATTCCTCAGACCCCAGGGCAGTTCCCCGTCCCTCGGCAGGGCAGGGCTGAGCAGGGTGGGATGAGGAGCCGCCGCTGTTCCCTGCCCGGGGCTGCGCATCCTCTGCTCCCTGCAGCGAGGGGCGCTGCCCAAAGCTGCTCCGAGCCCTGAGCCCCGCGGGCTCAGCCACTCCGGGTGTGCTCGCATGGCTCGGCACATGCCAAACATGCTTAGGCTATTTAAATATTTCATATTCCTGGCTGCTGGCTTGCAGGGAGAACAAATTAATTCTGTTTTATGTACCCAGAAACGGCCCACATCAAACCGCCTTCCTGCACAGTTGGTTAAGCAAAGTTTGTGGTGAAATCCTTGGGGTGTTGTTGCTTGGTTCCCAAAGCATCTGATCGATAATTGGCTTCCACGTCCTATAACTCTGCAGGAAGTTGTCATTATTCCTTGCTACTGATCCAACAGTTTGATTTCCCTCTGTGCTCCACACTGGGTTAGTGCACGGCCAGGTCAGGGTGGTGGCAGGGGCAGAGTGGCACTGCCACCTCCACAGGACACGCAGGGGAGCTTCGGGCTTGGGACAGCCAGGCGACAGCACGAAGAGTCAGGGACTGCATTCAGTTTTTGTGCTGGATAAAAAAGCAAGACTCAAACTCAACAGCAACAAGACCGAGCTGTGAGTGATGGGCTCGAGCTGGCGCAAGATGAAGAGAAAGCTCCAGGGAGAGCTCAGAGCCCCTCCCAGTGCCTGTGGGATTCCCAGGAGAGCTGGAGAGGGACTGGGGACAAGGCATGGAGGGACAGGGCACAGGGAATAGCCCCCACTGCCAGAGGGCAGGGATGGATGGGAAATTGGGAAAGAATTCCTGGCTGGGAGGGTGGCAGGCCCTGGCACAGGTGCCCAGAGCAGCTGTGGCTGCCCCTGGATCCCTGGCAGTGTCCCAGGCCAGGCTGGACGGGGCTTGGAGCAGCCTGGTGTCCCTGCCAGCTCAGGAGGCAGAGCCAAGGAGAAGCAGGAGAGCAGCAGAGCCACCAAGCCCCTGCTGTCCCCGGGCCGGGCTGCAGCACCTGCCCCCTCCGGGCCGCGCAGTAATTCTGCTTGTGCCATGGCAAACTCCAGCTGCTCTCCCCCAGGAGCTGGATTTCTCTGCAGCTTCCTTCTCCCGAGGGAAGGCTGGTTTTATATTCATCATTTATCACATTGCTCAGAAAATTCATCTCATAATGAATTCTTCACCCAGCCTTTCCAGGAGCCTCATTTAAATAACAACGAGGCTCATTAACGGCGCAGGGCTGATCCCTGAACAATGATTTCTTCATTAAGCTTTGCCTGGGAGGGTTTTCCTCCCAGCCGAGCCAGTAATCCCTTCCCTCGCAGCCGCTCTCTGCTGCTCCAGGCTCACGGATGCCATCGGGGGCAGCTGTGGGGCAGGGATGTGCCGGGGTGCTCCTTTCCCTGTCACCCGGGTGCCTCAGAAATCCCAGATGTTCCTGCCATGCTTTTGGCCTTCGGCCACCCCCAGCTTATCCGGCCTGGCCGGGGGCCTGCCCTGCCCTGGCTGCTCAATCCCTGCACGCAGATGCTGCACAGAGCGTCGGGGCTCGCTGGGTTTGTGCCCCGGGCTCTGTCCCCTTCCCGCAGCCCCAGCCCGACTGCCCCGGGCACTTCCCAGCACAAACCTGAGATGGAGCAGAGCCCGGAGCGCCGGGCGGGGCTCGCTGTTTCTCACCGCCTTTATCTCGTTATTTTCCACTGCAGATTATTGCAGCCTGAGGGCGAGCGGGCAGGCGGGAGCTGCGGGCCGGAGTGCCAGAGCCCTGCCTCGCTGTCCCCTGGTGTCCCCCTGGTCACCTCCCCAGTGCCACAGTGCTTCGTGTCCCCTCAGCTCCTCACCGGCAGGAAAAACTATGAGAAAAATATTGCAGGCAGAGGACAACATACCTGTCATGAATTTCCAGATATATTTTTTAAAAATTTCATTAAAAAAAAAAAAAGAAGAACAAAAAGAAAGTCCTCCAGAAAGACTTGGGCCTTCAACGGTTTAGGAACCAAAATAATTTTGGAATGGAAAAATTTGCATGAGGCTTTTCCTGGTCTCTGATGAAATGACTGGTTGGTTTTGCAGCGGTGCCTCGGCTGCTCCTGGCCCTGAGGGCAGCAGCTGGGAGGACACCGTGTCCCCTGTGCCCAGCGGTGTCCCCGGTGCCCAGCGGTGTCCCCTGTGCCCAGCAGTGTCCCCGGTGCCCAGAGGTGTCCCCGGTGCCCAGCGGTGCCCCCGGGGTGCCACGGTCCTGCCGCAGTGCCCGGCCCGGCACAGGGATGGGGAGCCCGGCGCTGGCCGAGTGGGAATTTTCTGCAGCAAATCCCAGCGGGTTGTTTTACTCCACGAGCTGCGAGGTTTATTTATCCCTCCCTCACTCCTGCTCATCTGTGCTTGTCAGCCAGATCGTACCGGTTGCCATCTGCAGGAAGCTGTAAATTGTTTTCTGGCTTTTCCCTCTCGGCTGCAGCTCCTGCAGCTCCTTCCTGCTGCTGGTGGAGCCGGGGATCCGCAGCACCGGCAGCGGGCAGTGCCAGGCCCGGCCCGGCCGCGCTCCTGCAGCTCCGGGGGGTACAAAGCCCCCAGCAGTGTAAATTGTTTTCTGGCTTTTCCCTCTCGGCTGCAGCTCCTGCAGCTCCTTCCTGCTGCTGGTGGAGCCGGGGATCCGCAGCACCGGCAGCGGGCAGTGCCAGGCCCGGCCCGGCCGCGCTCCTGCAGCTCCGGGGGGTACAAAGCCCCCAGCAGTTCCTGTGTCATGGGTTTCCCGTGATGGTGTCCCTGGGTTTTCTTGTGATGCTGTCCAAGGATTTCCCGTGATGGTGTCCATCAGGTTTTCTTTGGCCATCAGGCTGTGGCTGCCCTCTGGCTGTGCCTGGCCCGGGGCTGTTGACCCGTGCCCATGTTGTTCTGTGCCCAGGCTGTGCCGTGCTCAGGCTGGACTGTGCCCAAGCTAAGCTGTGCCCAGGTTGAGCTGTGCCCAGGCTGTGCCATGCCCAGTCTGTGCCCAGGCTGTGCCATGCCCAGGCTGTGCCATGCCCAGGTTTAGCTGTGCCCAGGCTGTGCCATGCCCAGGTTTAGCTGTGCCCAGGCTGTGCCATGCCCAGGCTGAGCCGTGCCCAGGCTGAGCCGTGCCCAGGCTGAGCCATGCCCAGGTTTAGCTGTGCCCAGGCTGTGCCATGCCCAGGTTTAGCTGTGCCCAGGCTGTGCCATGCCCAGGTTTAGCTGTGCCCAGGCTGTGCCATGCCCAGGTTTAGCTGTGCCCAGGCTGTGCCATGCCCAGGCTGAGCCGTGCCCGGGCTGTGCCGTGCCCAGGCTGAGCCATGCCCAGGTTTAGCTGTGCCCAGGCTGTGCCATGCCCAGGTTTAGCTGTGCCCAGGCTGTGCCATGCCCAGGTTTAGCTGTGCCCAGGCTGTGCCATGCCCAGGTTTAGCTGTGCCCAGGCTGTGCCATGCCCAGGCTGAGCCGTGCCCGGGCTGTGCCGTGCCCAGGCTGAGCCATGCCCAGGTTTAGCTGTGCCCAGGCTGTGCCATGCCCAGGTTTAGCTGTGCCCAGGCTGTGCCATGCCCAGGTTTAGCTGTGCCCAGGCTGTGCCATGCCCAGGTTTAGCTGTGCCCAGGCTGTGCCATGCCCAGGCTGAGCCGTGCCCGGGCTGTGCCGTGCCCAGGCTGAGCCATGCCCAGGTTTAGCTGTGCCCAGGCTGTGCCATGCCCAGGTTTAGCTGTGCCCAGGCTGTGCCATGCCCAGGTTTAGCTGTGCCCAGGCTGTGCCATGCCCAGGTTTAGCTGTGCCCAGGCTGTGCCATGCCCAGGCTGAGCCGTGCCCGGGCTGTGCCGTGCCCAGGCTGAGCCATGCCCAGGTTTAGCTGTGCCCAGGCTGTGCCATGCCCAGGTTTAGCTGTGCCCAGGCTGTGCCATGCCCAGGTTTAGCTGTGCCCAGGCTGTGCCATGCCCAGGTTTAGCTGTGCCCAGGCTGTGCCATGCCCAGGCTGAGCCGTGCCCGGGCTGTGCCGTGCCCAGGCTGAGCCGTGCCCAGGCTG
>NW_024510544.1:521780-557045 GCF_017590135.1 Pyrgilauda ruficollis | reverse complement strand
GCTGGACTGTGCCCAAGCTGAGCTGTGCCCAGGTTGAGCTGTGCCTAGGCTGTGCCATGCCCAGTCTGTGCCCAGGCTGTGCCATGCCCAGGCTGAGCCGTGCCCGGGCTGTGCCGTGCCCAGGCTGAGCCATGCCCAGGTTTAGCTGTGCCCAGGCTGTGCCCTGTCACTCGGGGGTCGCGCTGGCACTGACACACGGCAGGGGCTCGGAGCCCACCGCATTCCCCTCTCGATTCCTTCTCCCGTGTCCCCATGAAGCCCAGCTGCTCCTGCACCCCCAGGGCAGCCCGTGAGGTGTCACCTGGGCTCCCCAGGCATCCCCCTGCTCCAGGAACAATTGAATTCTCCGTAATCCCAAATTTTCCTGGATCGCATCCATCAGGTCCTGCGAGCTCCTTAATTAACCAACATTTGGATGCCAAGGGCCATCCTGCCTCTCCCCCCACCCACCCCGTCCATTCCAGATGGAATTTCCTGCCCTGAAAGGACTCGCCGGCCTGGCAGCAGGTGCTCGAGTGTAATTAAATAGCGCTGCTCTTTCCGCTGGAATAGGAGAGCTCCAGGGGAATTCCCTGCCCGTGGGAGCCCCCAGCCCGTGGGATCCCGCACCCGTGGGACCCCCGCCCGTGTCCGGGGTGGCCCCGGGCAGCCGCGCTCCCTCCGCTCCGCCCGGCTCGGGATGTCACCGTTCCCATGGCAACGGGAGTTCTAAAAAAAAAAAAAAAAAAAAAAAAAAACAAAAAAAAAACCAAAAAAAAAAAAAAAAAAACCAAACCAAAACAAGGAGGAAAGGAGCTGAGGGAAGAGCTCGGAATGGGAGGAGGGCTGGGAGAAGAGCAGCCCCAGGGGTTCAGTCCCCAGAGGCCACAAGGGGACAGGCACCTCCCCGGCACCGCACGGCCGCCCCCTCCGAGCCCATCCCGGGGTGAGCGGCCCTGGCAGCTCAGCATCCCCTGCACCACCGCCCCAGGTCTCCTTCTGGCCGAGCCGCGCCACGGCCGAGCTGCCAGAGCCTGCTGGTCCTGCAGGGCACCCCGGTCCTGCAGGGCACCCCCGTCCTGCAGGGCACCCCAGTCCTGCAGGGCACCCCAGTCCTGCAGGGCACCCCCATCCTGCTGGGCACCCCGGTCCTGCAGGGCACCCCCATCCTGCTGGGCACCCCAGTCCTGCAGGGCACCCCTGTCCTGCTGAGCACCCTGGTCCTGCTGGGCACCCCGGTCCTGCTGGGCACCCCAGTCCTGCAGGGCACCCCAGTCCTGCTGGGTACCCCAGTTCTGCAGGGCACCCCAGTTCTGCAGGGCACCCCCGTCCTGCTGGGCACCCCCGTCCTGCTGGGCACTGCTGGTCCTGCTGGGCACCCCAGTCCTGCTGGGCACCCCTGTCCTGCTGGGCACAGGAGCAGAGGCAGCCCCGGCAGCTCGAGGTGCCAGTCTCAGCAGCAATCTCATGCCAACCTCCATCAGCAGCCCGAGGATTCCTCCATCAGCCCCGCGCTTCTCTGTACAGTGTTGATCATTTTGATGGAGCATTTGTTTTAATTTCCCAAATGAGGAAGCAATCTTGTAAATATTGTGCAGTAATTAAAAAGGCTATTTATTGTGCAGCATTCTGGCTGCTGCCGGCACAGAACACCATTAGCATTCCCCTCCCGAGCCCTGGCTCCCGCCGGCCCGCGGCCCCAGACGGCCCCGGGGTGACCGGAGCTGCCCGCACCCGCGGTCCCGCTGCTGGCTGCTGACAAACTGCGGGAGCTGACACCTCCCAGAGCTGAGGAACACAGCAAGGAGCGACAGCAGCACGGGCTGCCGCTGAGGATCGCCGCTGTGACCCTGGACTGCCACTCTCACCACATTTGCATGAGCGCAAACGAGTTCTCTGAGGCTTTCCCTGCTGTGGTTTCTGTCTGTTATTTCTTCTCCACAAACATTCAAAGTGGCAAAAGCTGAAAAAAAAATAACACTTGCAAATAAATGTCTGTGCAAATCCATTCTAAAACCCCTTTAAAATGTAAATCCTTCAGCTCGAGCAGTGCTGGGCACGGGAAGCCTTCGGTGCTGGGGGAAGCAGCGAGGCTGGATGGCAGCAGGGAGGAGGGGGGGTCTGCTCCCCTCACCCGGGGGTCCCCAGGGGACACCTCTGTGCCAGCTCCTCTCCAGGGAGCCCCAGTGGGTGGCCGATGCCAGTGAGAGGAAATGAAAGATCAGTGGAGTGAGCAGGAGAAGTGGGGTGGAACGGAGAAAACGCCTGTTCCCACATTTCCCTCCCACCAGCCTTGCTCCCGGGCCGTCCCCGCTGTGCCGCAGGGAGCAGCTGTGGCACCGACCGGCCCGGGCAGCACTGAGCTGGGAGTGTGCCCACTGCCCCGGGAAACACCGCCAGGCCGCTGGCAGGAGGCCCTGGAGCTTTGCACCTGTGCTGGGGACATAGGGCACTGCTGGGGACACGGGGCAATGCTGGAGGACACAGGGCACTGCTGGGGACACGGGGCACTGCTGGGGACATGGAGCAGTGCTGGGGACATGGAGCGGTGCTGGGGACATGGAGCACTGCTGGGGACACGGAGCAGTGCTGGGGACATGGAGTGGTGCTGGGGACATGGAGCAGTGCTGGGTACACGGGGCAATGCTGGGGGACACAGGACACTGCTGGGGACACAGGACACTGCTGGGGACACGGGGCAGTGCTGGGGACACGGGGCACTGCTGGGGACATGGAGCAGTGCTGGGGACACGGGGCAGTGCTGGGGGACACAGGGCACTGCTGGGGACATGGAGCAGTGCTGGGGACACGGGGCACTGCTGGGGGATTTGGCACTGGAGCAAGGGACACGGCACAGCAGCGAGGGACGTGGCACGGTGTCGAGGGCCATGGCACACCACTGGGGGAGGTGGCACAGCGGCGGGGGATGCTGCCCAGCCTCGGGGCGCCGTCCCAGCCCCGCGGGCACAGCCGAGCCGGGCGGGCCGGAGCCCATCCCCACCCTGCCTGCAGCGGCCGGCGGTGGCGCGGCTGCCGCAGCTTCCCCAGAATTCCATCCCCACTCCCACTCCCGCATCGCCTCGCTCCCAGCTCCTACATGCAGCTGCCAGCTCACGCGCAGAGCTGGCTCCGCACGTCATCGCCACCTCCGCTGTCCCCCGGGTGTGCCCACGCAGCCACCCAGCCCCGGAGCACCCTTGGGAGCCCCTGGCACCGGCAGCGGGCGCGGGCCGGGAGCTGCCGGGGCTGGTGCAGCAGCAGAGATGAGCTCGGCGTTCGCCCTCTGCAGCCGCTGCGGGTCTGCCTGATGGGCAGCATGAGCTGAAAGGATTCATTCACCTCTTTCTTTCCGTTTCAGGCAGTGATTTCTCCAGCTGCAGAAAAGCTTTGGAGCTGAGCAACAGGAGAATTTCCAGATGCCCTGTCGGGGCACGTTCTAATAGTGTCCATCCATCCTAATCCCCCAGCCCAGCTCCTGGCACCCCTCACGGTGCTGCCTTTGCTTTTGCTGTTTTAGCACCAGGCTTTGGGGGAACACACTGCAAACCCCTCCAGTCCTGCTGAAGGGAGGATGAGGAAGGGAAAACGCTGGGAGCTGACCCTTCCTCAGACTGTGGGTGAGGGCTGGTGAGCAGCAGGCACAGGGAAGAGCTGGGTGTTCTTCTGCAGCACCCTGATTGTTCTCCCTGTGTTCCCAAAGTGCTGGCACCGGGCACAGCTGGTGGCACCTGGGCCAGCATGTGCCTGGTGTTTGTGCAGCCTTTGGCATCTCTCCCAAGTGCCCTGAGCTTATCCCAGCTTGCCATCACGCAGGGGCTGAGTGCTGGTGCCCCTCCAGCCCCTCATCTCAGCCATGCCCACGCTGTGACTGCCCGTGGCAGCAGGATCCTGCACCCCTCCTTTCCTGAGTGCCACCCCCACCCCTACGGGAGCCTGTCCATCCCAACAGGCACCAGGACCTGGGAAACCCCGGGCAACATCCCAGCAGATCCATGTGCTGATAAAAACACCGTGCAGACCCATGTCCAGGCCTGATGCAAATTTAATTGAATGGGAATGAGATGTATTTTATGTCCTTAAAGCACATTAAGTGCTTGGAAGTTAATTGGTATTTAATTAGCATAAATCAAGCACTTTAATAATACTCAAGGAAAAACAACGTGGTGTTACAGATGCTTTATCAAGAGTCACCCTGACAAACGAAAGATGAATGTGCCCGACACAGCAGCACACGAGGCCGCGCACGGGCTGTCCCCCTGCTGTCCCCCTGCTGTCCCCTGCACCCGGGCACCGCAGGCAGTGGCACCACTGCCCTGGAGGGACCTGCTGAGCCCCCTGCCCTGCACCTCCGGGGAGAGGTGCCTTGAAACCGAGGTGCAGCAGGGAGATGGGGGCTGGGAGGATCTGGGATGCAGGAGGGAACGGGGCGCAGGATGGATTTGGGGTGCAGGATGGATTTGGGGTGCAGGGCTCCGGGATGCAGGATGGATTTGGGGTGCAGGGCTCCGGGATGCCGGCACTACCAGCAGCGCAGGAGGCTGCCCGGTGCAGAGGCAGCCGCAGCCAAGCGCGTTTCCTGCGGGCCCGAGCATCCTCTCGAAAGGGGAAGGTGGGAGCCCCGGGGGCCCCAGCCCCGCTCCCACCGAGCGCTGTGCCCGAGCAGGGAGGGGACACGCTGGGGTCCCCAGAGCAGCCGCTCCCCACGGGCTCCCTTCGGGCAGGAAACAGCCATTCTGCTCCGTGTTTGGTTCGGCATTTTTGTGGCGTTGCCATGACAACCGTCCCGGTGACATCTTCATGCTATTTGTCTCCTTCTGGGGGTTGCACCATTTTCCTCCATGAATGAGCAGCTGCCGGGCTCCCGGCTCACCTGGAGCCCCCGGAGCCCCCGGGGCTCTCGGCTCCTGCCCAGCCCCGAGCCGGGGATGCTCCATTCCCCCTCTCCAGCACCTCTGCGGCGTTGTCCTTCTCTAAAAACACATCTCTGTGCGTGCCTGTGCCCTGTGTGGGTCACCTCCCGGCACGGCAAAGTAGAAAACAAGCCGAAAATAGAGAGGTGACATTGGCAGCGCCCTGCCAGCCCCACGGGGACAGCTGGGAAGTGCCGTGGCACAGCGACTGTCAGAGCCACCAGTGCGATCGGGAGGAGGCAGCTGCCCTACCCGGGGCTGTCCAGACCCGCTCTGCCGCAGGGGGAACAGCCCGGACCGAGCCCCGGCTGCAGCCCGGCCCTTCCCCACTCCTGCCTCCCGCTGCCTTCCAGCCCCGTCCCTGCCCTGGTGCCCTGCTTTGGGCAGGGTGGGCAGCCCGGCGGGCGGGCACAGCTCTCCCAGCACGACCCCCGCCCCAGGGCACCTCCGAGCCACGCTGGGGGCTGGGAAATCAACAGGGATTTCCCAAGTTATCATTTCCCAAAATCCGGAGTGACCTAGCCCAGGGAACACGAGGGGCTCCTGTCTGGGGCTGGGGGTGCTCGCAGTGACACCCGTGTGCCAGGGCAGCCCCCCGGGCGGGGCACGGTCCCCACGAACCCCCCCAGGGGAGGCTGGAGGCCGCAGGATGAGTCAGGGCAGCGCTGCCGGAGGGGACGGATGCCCGGCTGACGCAAAGCTGCTGCGCTGGCTCCTCTCCCCCTGCCCACACAGCTCCATCCTCCCCTTCCGCTGACTCTCCTGCCTCTGGCGGCGCCCCCTCTGCCGAGCAGCCCCCTGCGCCCCCGGCCCGCAGCACTGCTCCCCTGGCAGGGCAGGGATGGCCACCCTGGCAGCTGGCTGAGTGCCTCACCCCGTGTCCTCCACAGCCCAGGGTCCCTCCTGCTGTCCCCAGAGCCCCCTTCTGTCACCCGCTGCGGCAGGAGCTGCTCGGCATCATCCCGGCCGGTGTCAGTGGGGGCAGTGGTGCCCACCCAGCGGGCACAGGGCTCCCTGGCCCTGCGGGTGCCCGGGCACAGCTCTGGGGGTCAGACAGGGCGCAGGGGCAGTGCCAGAGCAGCCGGGGGCACCACGGACCCGGTGCTGTCACAGGGTGCTCCCGGTGAGCCGGTGCCACGGCAGGGCTGGCAGAGCCAGGTTTCCATCCTCCCCCAGCAGCACGGGAAGCGTGGCTGGCCCACGGGTGCCAGGGAGGTGCCGAGGGGGCAGGATGAAGGGAAGGAGCAGGGGCAGGAGGTTCCATGGCAGCTGGGCTGGGCTGCACCCCCTGCCCACAGATGGGGCTCTGTGCCCGCTGTCACTTCAGGAGCAGGCGGGTGGCCTGGTCACCCATCAGGAGCCTTTGGGGAGGAAAAAGAGACAGAAATGCGGGGTCAGCCTTTCTGCCACGGCAAGGGTACAACAAGGACACGGGGACAGCACTGGCCCAGCACCAGCCCGAGGCTGATTCACCACACAAGGCACGTGGGGACACAGGCTGGGCCTTTGCTGTCACCCTGTCCTCTTGGGAAGGAAAAGGGAAAGGACTCTCCAGCCCTCGGACACCCCTCTGGAAAAGCTCTGCTGGGAGCCTTGCCCGACGGAGGAGGCAGCAGCACGGGGGCAAAGGCAGGGTCAGCCTGCAGGGTGCCAGTCCCAGTGGCACTCAGCTGTCACGTACCTCACCAGGGCCCCGACGAGGAGCGCTGCCACCATGGGCCCCACCCAGTACACCCAGTGGTAGTCCCAGCAGTTGGCCACCAGAGCTGGCCCGAAGGCTCGGGCTGGGTTCATGCAGGCTCCGGACACGCCGCCCCTGCAAGGGGAACACGGTGGCTGTGCCATCCCAGCGGGACACAGGAGCAGCACCCTGCCCTCACTGCTGGACGGGCAGTGAGTGGGGTGGGCAGCAGCATCCCCCTCCTGGAGCTCTTCCCGGGGCTCTGGTGGGCACCGGGCTCGGGCCAAGGGAGCCAGGCTTTGCTCAGGAAGGCTGCACACCACACTCGGGAGCAGGGCGGCAGCAATCACAGCTTTAGGGGTAAATATTTGCCGAGGGGTTTGTGTAAACACGGCCCGGGGTCCTGCCAGAGTGGGTGGGCGCTGCCTTAACCCAGCACTTCATTAACATTGCTAATTGCTGAGCCTGGCAGTGCTGCCAGCAGCCGCGGGGACCCGAGGGACACAAACCCCCCTGTTTGCTCAGGGCTTCCCACGGCAAACACAGCCTGGGCAGGCCCGGGGTTTATCACCCACGGCGGGGCTCGGGGGCTGCACCGGCTGCGGTGCCACGTGCAGGGAGGAGCTGAGGCTGCTCCTGCTCCAGGCTGAGCCTGGGCTGCTCCTGCCCCCAGCCCATCGGCTCTCCCAAACTGCCAGAGCGCCCACTGAGCTCATTTGATGGCCTCTCTGGTGTGCTCCGTGTCCCTGGGCACAGGGTCCGTGCTGTGCTGCAGGAGGGCAGCTCCGTCCCATCCCATCCCCTTGTCCCATCCCATTGTCCGGTCCCATCCCATCCCATCCCATCCCATCCCATCCCATCCCATCCCATCCCATCCCCTTGTCCCATCCCATTGTCCGGTCCCATCCCATCCCATCCCATCCATCCCATCCCAGCTCTGCCTCCTCCCTGGTGCAGCAGGTTGGGGTGGGATTTGGGGTGCCCCGATGGAGGGTTCTAGAGCTGCCCCCAGCTCCACCCCACAGCCCAGGTCCCTCCTGAGCCCCCACAGCCATGGCGCTGGGTGGCTCTGTGGGGACAGAGGGGACAGAGGGGACACTGAGCTCACCCTGCCAGGATGTCGGCGGTGACGGTGAGGCCGATGCAGAGCGGGGCCAGCGGGGTGCTGGTCCTGCCATTGACGGTTCCCATGCAGACCACCAGGAGCAGGAAGGAGCTCAGGACGATCTCAGCCCCCAGGACAGCGGGGACCTGCTCGCCAGCCGTGATGCCAACGAAGGCTGCTCCGCTGGCATTGCCAAAGTGCTCGCTCGGTGCCACAGCCTGCGGGGACAGCCATCAGTGCCCACAGCCCGTGGGGACAGCCATCAGTGCCCACAGCCTGCGGGGACAGCCATCAGTGCCCACCGTGCTCCTGGCTGTGCTCTGTGCCAGCGGATGGGCTCACTGTGCAGTGCCCAGGCTGTGCCCTGTGCCAGCAATGGTCTCACTGTTCAGTGCCCACTGTTCAGTGCCCAGGCTGTTCAGTGCCCTCCATGCCCCGGGCTGTGCCCGGTGCCAGCAATGGGCTCACTGTTCAGTGCCCACTGTTCAGTGCCCAGGCTGTGCCCAGTCCCAGCAATGGGCTCACTGTTCAGTGCCCACTGTTCAGTGCCCAGGCTGTGCCCAGTCCCAGCAATGGGCTCACTGTTCAGTGCCCAGGCTGTGCCCAGTGCCAGCAGATGGGCTCACTGTCGGGGCAGCGTGGGCAGCGTGGGTGGGTTAAAGAGGAGCTAAACTGGGCATTTGCGGGAGGAAAAGCAGCCTGAGTGCCTGGCAAGCACAGACCTGTCTGAGAGGGTCCCGGGCACCTCGGAGGGCACCGCTCCCGGCAGGGTGACACAGGCTGCCCCAGAGGGCACAGCCCTGGGCACGCCAGGCCTGCAGGGACAGTCCCCGTGGCCCGGGACACCCGGCTCCGTACCTTTGCCAGGCCGGCTCCGATCGCCCCTCCGCAGAGCTGGGACAGCCAGTAGGGGATGAGCATGGCGGTGGGGAGCCCCCCGAGCAGCCACACGGCCAGGGACACGGCGGGGTTCAGGTGGCCTCCGCTGCCGGGAGAGAGGAGCGTCAGCGGGGCCTGCAAGCACCGCGGCTTTCCCGGCTTGTCCAAGGAGCAGGATCTGGCTGTGTCCCCTCCCTGGGCACACAGCCCCTGCTGAGGGACAGGACCTGGGCATGTGGCACTGGATCCAATGTGTCCTCTCTGCTGCAGTGCCAGCAGGGACTGAGGGGCAGGATCTGGGCATGTGGCACTGGATCCAGCTCTGTCCTCTGCTGCAGCGCCGGCAGGGACAGAGGGACGGGATCTGGGGATGTGTCACTGGATCCAATGTGTCGTCTCTGCTGCAGTGCCAGCAGGGACTGAGGGGCAGGATCTGGGCATGTGGCACTGGATCCAGCTCTGTCCTCTGCTGCAGCGCCGGCAGGGACAGAGGGACGGGATCTGGGCATGTGGCACTGGATCCAGCTGTGTCCTCTCTGCAGCGCCGGCAGGGACAGAGGGACAGGATCGGGGGATGTGTCACTGGATCCAGCTCTGTGCCCTGCTGCAGTGCCAGCAGGGACTGAGGGACAGGATCGGGGGATGTGTCACTGGATCCAGCTGTGTCCTCTCTGCAGCGCCGGCAGGGACAGAGGGACAGGATCTGGGGATGTATCACTGGATCCAATGTGTCCTCTCTGCTGCGCCGGCAGGGACAGAGGGACAGGATCTGGGGATGTGTCACTGAGGTGCTCCCAGCAGCTGCTGCAGCTCTGCCAGGGCTGCTGTGGGCAGCAGGGGCCTGGCAGAGCTGCAGGAATGCAGTGCTGGGGCTGGCACCAGCCTGGCAGGGCACAGCTCCCCCAGAGCAGGGCTGCTGGGCTGGCCCTCAGCACCAGACCTAAATCCTTCACCTCAAAAAGCACAAGCAAGTCAGACACAGAGACCCTCTAATTAATTCTGATTACCATGAGACACAGGTTAATGAACAGGTTTCATAACTGATCAGCCTGATAATTGCCGGTGATGAGTCAGAGAGTCTGGGAGCCACAAGAACATCTGATGCTCAGCTGGGACTGAGCCCCCAGGAGAGCAGGGAGCTGGGCTGCTCAGGGGAACCCGGGCTGGACAGGGCTGCACTGCAGCTCCTGGGCTGGGAGGGAGCCTGGGCTCAGGGGGGACACAAACCCCCCTGGAGGAGCAGCCTGGCTGGGGAGGAGAGCAGGGCTCCTCTCCAGCCTCCCTGGGCTCAGTCCTTGCCTGGGTGATTCTTCCCAAGGCTCAATCCTTCCCTGGGCAATCCTTCCCTGGGCTCAGTCCTTCCCTGGGCAATCCTTCCCAAGGCTCAATCCTTCCCTGGGCTCAATCATTCCCAAGGCTCAATCCTTCCCTGGGCAATCCTTCCCCGGGCTCAGTCCTTCCCTGGGCAATCCTTCCCCGGGCTCAGTCCTTCCCTGGGCAATCCTTCCCAAGGCTCAATCCTTCCCAAGGCTCAATCCTTCCCTGGGCAATCCTTCCCTGGGCTCAGTCCTTCCCAAGGCTCAGTCCTTCCCAAGGCTCAATCCTTCCCTGGGCAGGCCCTGGCACAGGTGCCCAGAGCAGCTGTGCCTTTCCCTGGATCCCTGGCAGTGCCCAGGCCAGGCTGGACAGGGCTTGGGTCAGCCTGGGGCAGTGGAAGGTGTCCCTGCCATGGCAGGGTGGAATTTGGTGGGATTTAAGGTCCTCTCTAATCCCAAGCATTTCAGGATTCAGTGTGAATGTGCAGCCCCTCACCACGAAGCCCCCCAGTGCTGCTGCCCTGGTTTCACCACACCAGGGTTGGGGTGCAGCAGGACCTGGCACAGTGGGTCAGGAGTCCCCCCTGCACAAAGCCCAGCCTGGGCTGTTCTCCCTCCTCCAGGCACTGGTGAATTATCTCCCCATTGCTCTGGACCCCAGGGCTGGCCCCTGATCCTGCCCAGCCACCCAGGACAGCCTGGAGAGCCCCAGCCCCTGTGGGAAGGCAATGAAACCCCCCAGGGACCCTTCCACATCTTCCTTGGGGATCAATCTATATCTCAGCTCCACACAACAGCTATTCCATGAGCAGATTTGTCTAAATGTTGCTTTTGAGTAACTGAAACCACATTTTTTTTAGCCTGAAAATACCCAGAGGAGCACAGCTGGGTCAAAATGTTTTGCTCTGACATCCTTGTAAAAGGAATCATCTCAGCTTCACAGAGAATCATAAAACCATAGAATGGTTTGGGCCGGAAGGGCCCTTAAATATCTCCTAGCTCCAACTCCCAGAGGAGAATGCTCCCGTTTCAGCTTCACCCTTTTTATTAGAAGGAGCTAAAAACTGAAAGGCTGCAATCCAAAGCCAGGTGAAGAGCCCCAAACCCACGGAGTTATGGGTGCCACCAGCGGTGCCACCAGCGATGCCACCACCCCCCAATGGGCCCCGTGCCCCCCGGGGGCTCCATGGCAAGGCAGGGGTGCAGAGGGCAGAGGGTTTGGGCAGGGAAGGCAGCGCCGGGGGCACCTCCCCTGCCCCTTACCTGATGTCCCCCAGCACGGCCACGGTGACAGCCAGGGCCAGCCCGTGTGCCAGGGCGGGCTGCAGCCGGCCCGTGCCCCCCGGCTCCTCCAGCACGGCCAGGCAGCCGATGAAGATGAAGAGGGCACTGCCCAGCAGCTCGGCCACGCAGGGCTGCACGTGGCGCTCGAAGTGGCGCGGCCGCGGCGACGCAGGCTTGGCCTCCATGTCCAGCCTGTCCTGGATGGCACGGCTGGGCACGGCTGGGCACGGCTGGGGAGGCTGGAGGCAGAGCCTGGCTGTGCTGGCTCTCAGCAGGGACGAGCACCCCGAGGCTGCCGGGCTCCCCCCGACTGTCTGAGAGGCAGCTCTGCACGGGAGGCTCTAAATACAGATTGGATTTGCATTGCTAAGGAAAAAAAAGGGGTCATAAAAGCTGTTGGGCCGGCCCCCAGGGATATCAAAGCTCGTTATCACTGCCAAGCCTTGGTTCAAGGCTTGGGGATTTTTCCCTCGGTTTTCTGTTGATGGTGGAGTGAGGGGGTCCTGCCAAGGGTCAGGGTGTGGTTCCTGCCCTGCACACCTGGAGTGTGGCACCTGTGCTCAGCCCTGGGGCCTCTGTGCCTGTAGGAGCCACCAAGGGGCAGCAGCCTGGGAATGTGTCCCACACTGCTCCAGGTGGGAAGGGAGCTCTAGGAAACCGGGCCATGCAGTGCCACCCCTGCCCTGGGCAGGGCACCTCCCACCATCCCCATCCATGGGACACTGCCAGGGATCCAGGGCAGCCACAGCTGTTCTGGGCACCCCGTGCCAGGGCTGCCCACCCTGTGAGTGGAGACCATCAGTGAAAATTCCTCTAAAGCTCAGCCCACCTCCTGCCCGGCATTCCAAGGCTGGGGGTTCATGTCCCCCTTGCACTGCTCTCAAATAAAGATGAGGGCAAAGGTGCCAAGGGATCCACCAGCCACTGCAAAAGCTGGCATGATCAAACACTGATTAAACCCTCCCTAAATCCTCCTCATCCCAGCGGGATCACTGCCTGGAACAGCAGATCCAGCCAGGGCAGGGGGAGCAGGGGGGACCCCCAGGCACCAGCAGCCCACAGCTCCCAGCAGGACCAGCAAGGCTTCCACTGGGAGGGCTTTGAGCTGGGGCTGGAGGAATCCAGATGCGGCTGATCTTTGGAGCACTGATTGAGAGGGATCAGTGTGACCCCTCCCCAGTGATGGGCACGGCCCGGGTGATCCCAGGGCAGCTCCTGGGAGCAGCAGGAATGTGCCCAGGATGGAGGCAGGGTCCAGCCCAGCCCTGCAGGGAGCCTTGAGCAGCCTCCTGCAGCCCGTGTTTGCGTGGCTGCCTGAGCACTGGGGCTTCCAGGAGCTCTTCTCTCCTGTCAGCAGGGTAAAGAACGCCACCGTGGTTTATGGTGTTGTCACAAGGCACTGGGGATGGGAAGGAAATTTCCACTGGCCTGTCCCTGTGGCCACACCACAGACAAGGGTCAGGCAGGAGAATCCCAGTAAAGGCACCTCTAAATGAGCCTCCATCGACCCATTTCCCCTCCCAAGAGCTTGCTTCCTGCAGCCAAGAGGTCTTGGCATCAGCTGATGGATACAGCTGGGATGTGGAGGGTGACAGCTGGGTCTGCCTGGACCCCCATGAACCCCAGACCTGTGGGACAGGGAAATACCTGATCAACCCCATCAGCTCACAGGGCACCCCAGCTTCCAGCAGGTCCATGGAACCCATCTGTCACCTCAGCTCCCAGCACGACCAGCTCCTTTGGCAAGAAACTGAACTTGGGCAGAAGGAATCCAGATTTCATTTATTTTTGGGGTGCTTATCATGAGAGATCAATGTAACACATATCAATGTAACACATACCCAGATTTCAGCTGCTCCTTCCTTGCAGCAGCTCCCACGGTGCCAGGCAGGCACTGCCAGGAGCTGGGCTGTCCCAGACCCCAGATCCCAGACCCCAGACCGGGGTTCTGAGATTCCATATCCCACAGCCCATATCCCAGATCTCAGCTCCCAGATCTCAGCTCCCATATCACAGACCCCAGACCTCAGACCCCAGATCTCAGAACCCAGACCCCATATCCCGTATCCCAGACCCCATATCCCAGACCCCAGACCCAGATCCCATATCCCAGACCCCATATCCCATATCCCAGATCCCAGACCCCAGATTCCAGATCTCAGACCCCAGACCCCATATCCCAGAACCATATCCCATATCCCAGACCCCATATCCCAGACCCCATATCCCAGATCTCAGACCCCAGAGCCCAGAGCCCAGAGCCCCCAGCAGCATGGGTGAGCCCCAGGAGCCCCAGGACAGCTCCCTGGCCAGGGAACAGGCAGCCAGGTGGCCGATCCAGGGTGCTGCTGGGTGCTCCTGGCACAGGAGATGCCCTGGGTGGTGCCACCGTGCCCATGCTCTGTCTCCCACCCCAGTGGTGGCTTCAGAGCACGGCAAGGTCACAGCCCAAATGCAAGGATTAACCCCCTGTCCTTGGCTTTTAAACATTTACCACTCCTGAGGGAGCGGGGATGTTTGCCTGAGCCTTGCAGAGGAAATGCTCCACATTCAGGCAACAAAGGCTTCAATTCTTGCTGAGCACAGGCCTGAAACTGGAGTGAACAAAAGCACAGCCTTGAGGGAAGGGTTTCCCTTCGGTGGGAGCTTCAGCCCCAGCACCTGCCTGGTGCTCAGAGGTGCCACCAACACGCCAAGGCCAAGCTCTGAGCAGGAGCTGCAATCCTTGGCACCAAGGTTTGCTCACTGAGACACACGGAAACTCTGCCCGTGGGAAAAGGCGTGGGGATGAGAACAGATAAATCTGTTCATATCAGCAGACACTTATTTTTGTCCTTGTTTGGGCTTGCACCGATTTGTTAGATAAGTGACAATAGCAACTGTGTCAATTAGTACAGGAAGTGGTGGCACCAAACGAGCCAAGGCTTCCAAAAATGGTTTTTAGGAATCACAGAGAACATTTCCCTCACCCATCCACCTGGGCAGGAAAGCCAGAACTCCCCTGTTTCATCCACCCCCTGTGTTTCACTCCTGTCCTCATCTCACCGTGCAGATCTGCCCCTTTCCTTCGCTTTCCCGTGCAAACCAAAGCACCCAACGAGGGTCTGTGGAGGAAACCAGATTTGAGGCTTGGATGATCTCCAGTGTCCCTTCCAACCCAAACCATTCTGGGGTTCTGAACCCAAACCACCCAAACTGCAGAAAGCACTGAAGCAGACACTAAAGAACATCACTGAGCGCTGTTAACACTCGGTCCCAGAATGCCAGACTGCTTTGGGCTGGGAGGGACACTGAAACCCACCTGTGCCACCCTCCCAGGGAAGAATCTCATCCTGAAATTTAATCTAAACCTCCTCTCTGTCAGTTTGAATTCATTCCCCTTTTCCTGTCTCTCCATGCTCTTGAAATGCCTCGAGTGCTCTCTGTGAATCAGTGCTGGTACATTTGAAAGGCCAGAATTCCAGCTGGCATCTATAAAAAACTTATTCCAAAGTATTCTGGTGCTGCACAGCGTGGTGCTGCAAGGAAAGACCCCAGCAAATCCAGCATCAGCTCTTTCAAAGAGCCATAAAGAACCAGAGCAGCTCCTCTGACACTGCCTTATCTTCCCACATTTATCTCGGAGCCGGAGAGCCCCGGGATTACACAACGGGGCTGAAAGAGAACTTGCAGAATGATTTGCAGCTCGTAGCTGTGGCACAGGTGAGGTGACCTCTGCCCCTTACAGAGCCCACGTTGTGTAAGAGTTTTCCTCCCAGTCGCTGTCTCAGAGCAGATGGAAATTTCCAGGGATCCCTCAGGCGGGCTGAGCGTTGCCTGCTGCAGAGCAGGGATGGATTTGTGTCAGTCCTGCAGCCCAGGCTGGTGTTTGAGCTGGGAAAATCACCACCCGAGCAGGATGAAGCCTTCCAGACCTTCATTCTGCTATTTCACATTCTTAATTCTGGTGGTTAGCTTTAAAATCCACCAAGATCCCACAGAAGGGGTGGATGCTCCTGGTCCCACACAGCCCTGCAATGACCTGGCCCTGGCTGTCCTGCCAGCCCACCCACATTTCCATCCTCAATAACCACATTCTCCTGTGCCCCAGCAGCCCAGGCACCTGAAAAAAACTAAAAACACGGAATGGGGAGCTGGTCACTCAGCAGAGGGGCTGAAATACCATGCACTGAGCCAACCACTGCTTTTCCTTCAGCTCCTAAAATGAAACCGTTTAAGTTAAATAATTTAATTTCCTGGAAGGCAACTGCTTGTATCCACGAGTGGAGAGCGAGCAGGCAATGCTCAGGGATGGGGAACGTGGATGAACACAGTGCAGGGCAGGGCCATCACCCAGAGCAAGGATGCACAGGCAGCAGTGAGCGAGGGCAGGCAGGAGGAGCTCCTGGCTCCTGGAGGAGCTCCTGGCTCCTGGAGGAGCAGGCAGTGGCAGGCAGCTCCCAGGCAGGGAGCACTGCCTGACTCTGCCAGGGACACAGGACCCAGCCTCCTCCTGAGCAAAGCTTCCCTTTCCATTCCCCGTTCTGGGAGCCCGTCCTGAGCACGGCTCCTCTCCAGCCTCTCTGGGCACAATCCTTCCCTGGCAGGGAGGGCAGGCCCTGGCACAGGTGCCCAGAGCAGCTGTGGCTGCCCCTGGATCCCTGGCAGTGCCCAGGCCGGAGTTTGGAGCAGCCTGGGACAGTGGAAGGGGTCCCTGCCATGGCAGGGGTGGCACTAGAGGGGCTTTAAAGGCTCCTTCCAGTCTGAAGCATTCTGTGACTCCCAGAGATGAATTCTGTTGCCCCATCAGCAGCAATCCCCCAGGAAAAAGGCCAGGCTGGAGCAGGAGGGAGAGGCAGAGATGCAGGGCACGTGCAGGGGTCACACATCCCAGCAGCAGCACCAGGCAGAGAACTGGAGCCTCTCCTGCCTACAAAAGCTTCCTGAGCCAGCAGCACCCTGCACACCCAAACATTCCCGAGAGGGGTGAAGGATTTATTGATCTGTTCCAGCCAGCACAACCCTGAGCCCGGGCTGCCCACCCTGTCCTCCCCCAGCTGCCAGGGACCCACGTTCCTTCAGTGCTGCTGGAACCCTGGAGCACAAGGTGACCCAATTTCCCCAGCACTGCTGGCAGCACCCAGGAGACGCTGCCAGAGCTTTGGCAGCAGCGATTCCCCTTCTCCCAGCTGGATGCTGAGGAGCTGGGAGGGAAAGGCAGGCTGCAGCAGGGCAGGGGCACCGTGCTGCCTCCCATCCCAGGGCAGCAGGGATGCTCCAGGGCTGCAAATTACACAGGCACCCAAAATAGAACTGATGAGCAGCACCAGGATCTGCCTCATGCTAGCTGAGCCATTATTCCCAAACACAAAGGGATGAAATCATGACAAAAAAGACACAAAAGACTGATGGAGCCCAGGACATTCCTGCAGTGAGCTGTTCTCCAAGCCTCTGAGATGAAAAATGCACCAGCTCAGGGGGTGTTCCCAGGGGGAAGCAGCTCCAAAAGAACAGATTTGGATGTTCCAGGGCAGGTACAACCCCAGCTTGGCTCCCACTCACAGAGATGCTGCAGGAGGCTCAGGGAACACCGTGCCAAAGGGGGTCTGGCCAAAATGAGATTGATAGTAGAGATAGGCTTTCATGCACCTCTGAATTCCTCACTTAATTCCCAAGAAAGAGCAGGACAGGGGTGGTGCCTCTGGGCATTAGGGACTGCTCAGGAAGGCCCTGCAGTGCAGAGGGGCTGTGGGGCAGTGCTGGCTGCTGGGTTCGTTTTCAATCCCTGAAGGAAAGGTCATTTCACAGGTCCCAGAATGAGCTGAAGGCACCTCAGAGTCCCCCAGTGCCACCCCTGCCATGGCAGGGACACCTTCCCCTGCCCCAGGCTGCTCCAAGCCCTGGGGCACTGCCAGGGATCCGGGGGCAGCCACAGCTGCTCTGGGCCTGCCAGCAACTGCTTAAAAAATACTCCTGGTGAGGCACTGGGGGAGAGGAAAAATGGCACTAAACCAGATAGAAACCAGTTGTTTCTAGCAAGGAAGACAGGAGACAAATTATAAATACTAAACATTTATTATTTTTCTCATAGGAAGGTTGCAAGATTCAATTTCAAACAAGACAAGGGCTTTCACTGCTGTTGGGATTTTGTTTTACTTCTTTTAAGGGGAAAGAGAGGAGGAACTGGTGTAAAGATACTACCAGAAGCAGTGCAAATCGAGATTAATTTCTTTCTTCAGCATGCCAGTGCTGAAACCACAAGCCAAGCCCTTCCTAGTTAAATCAAGTCTATTTTCCAGTTTCTTGTACATCACTGAACACAGTCAGGGCCCTCCTTCTCCTCCACCCCCCTCCAGGAACTCCCAGCAGGGCAGTGAAGCCTGGAGGAGCCAACACGGTGACACTTCACCAAAATGAGACCTGAACAGAACAGAAATGCACAGAATTCCTCCTGCTCAGCCACCCCTGCTGCAGCTCCCCAGCTGCCTGTCACAAACACGCGTTACACAGCCACAAACACACACGAGAGGGAAATCAAAGAACCCAAAAACACCTGACTTTCAGTTTGAAGCTAAGGAAGGCAAGCTCTGAACAGGAGTTACTGACACCTTGTGCAAGTCCACCGTTGAACAGCTGGGCACGGGAGGCAAGTCCTGCTCACAGGAAATGTTCCTTGGATCAGCAGAGGCAGCAGGCCTGTCCCCAGCAGCAGCACCAGCAGTGTCCCAGCCCAGCCCGGGGCTGGCACGTGCAAATCCCATCCTCTGCATGCCCTGGCCCCAGCCCTGAGCTCCCCAGGGCTCCCTCAGAAGTCGATGTCTGCCAGACCTGTGGGAAGACAAAGAGGGATTTGGGGCAAGAAAGGAGGGTTTGTTCTTACCCTCACTGCACCAGGGTGCTTACAGACAGCAGGGAAGATGCTTTCAGAGTTACTTCATTTTTTTAAAACTTAAACATGAAGGATTTGGCATGAGGAAAGCAGGAAACAAGATTGGGCTTGGGCTCATTTTTAATCCCTGAAGGAAAGGTCATTTCACAGGATCCCAGAATGATCCTTTTTCTTCAACCCTTTTTTGATTGTGATGCAGCAATTAATGAAGTCAGTTTGCAGAAGTGCTGGAATTATTCATGGCAACGTTCAGGAACCTCAGGGTCTGCCCATGAAATTAGGAAGACAAAGCAGGGAAGGCACCATTCGTGAGGGCAGTAAATTCACACAGGATAAAAAAGCCCAGCTTCAGGTTAAGGCACACCCATGGCACGTCCACTGATTATCACCCTTGAGATCAGTGCCTCTTGTCCCTGCTGAGACACCTCAGCCTCAGCACCCCAACTGTCCTTTCACTCATCACAGCAAAGAACAGTCTGAGCCCCCCAAACTGGGGGGCCTGAGGACCTTTGGGCCTCAGCTCCTCTAAACCAGGCTGTGGGTTCCAGTCAGCACTGCTCAGCCTGAAGAAATCCAGTGTAGAACAGGGGTCTGCAGCTCAGAACTCGGGAGGACTCAGGAGAGCACCAGCACAAGCAGCTCTGTCACAGCAGCAGCAGCAGGCTGTTGAGGAGCTCTTTTTACCAGTTTTTATTTGAAGATCTCCTTTTAGCAGCTCTGTCAGAGGCTTTGCTGCCCAGCCAGGCTGCAGAGACCAAATCTATTCCCATTTGCTGAGGAACAGTCAATAAATAAAATCTGCTCTTGGATACTCAGTCAGGAGCAGGGAAAGGGCAGAGAGGATGAAGGGGAGGAAATGATACAAGTGGCAGGCAGAGTTTTTCTGGAAAGACTGAAGTCCCTGAAATTGCAGCCAGAAGTAGAGACAAACTGTGACTGCAACAGAGTTGTCTTTCTAATCTGGACAAATACAGGCTGTGGCCATCCATGCTTCAGCCAAGCAACAGTTCCCCTCATTTTATCATTTCTTGAGCAGCAGCAACACCCAAATGCTACAGAAAGCCTAAATCAAGTCCCTCTCTTTGACAGAAATTCCAGGCCAGGAGAGACAGAATTTTAGGAACAAAAGGAACAGGTAGAAGAGTTCATTTCAGAGGGAACATTTTTCCCCAGGGAGAAAGCGGCGTGGAAAACTTCAGTGTCAGATGGCTGCAAATGGGGACAGTGCAGAGAAGCTGGGATAAGTAATACAAATTTATTTTTGTGTTGTCAGGACACTGTGCCTTCATATACCGTGTGCCCATATGGCACTTCCCATGCATGGGATTTGTAAACCTTTCAATTAGCACTGATGGGATAAAGCAGGCAGTTATTTAAAGGAACCCATACGGCATCTTCTGGTGGAAAAATTCCAACTCCCCTGTACTGGACAGCCTTCCCACTTGGATGCCCATACACCCTCCAAAGGCTGTGGAGGAACAGGGCCCAGCTGGGAGGTGCTGCCAGGCCAGGGATGGAGCAGCAGAGCCCTGGGACAGGGGGCTCTGAGGTCCCTGGGGGAGCAGCCCAGCCCAGCCCTCCCTCAGGACATTCCCATGGCAGGATCACCCCCAGGGGCTGCAGAGCATTACCCAGGTTGGTGCTGTCCTTGGAAGCCCAGCAGATGCAGTAGTGCTGCATGAGCTGCTCAAACAGTTCCTTTTCATCCAGGAATTCAAGGGCTTCTATTCTGTAGGAATAAAATAAACGTTGGGATTTGAGCTGGATTCTCAGCAGAATTTTTTACTGAATTTTCACTCCATGGGAGTGAGAACTATGGCCAGAAAGGCAGTTACCTCTCCAGGGAATAATTACAGGTATTGTCCATGATGCCAGCACTGGTCCCACCCCTGCCAATGCATGGAACAAGTGACCCACAGGGTGATGCAGCCCCTCATCCCTGGAATTCCCTGTTCCAGTGCTCATCTGTGTAACTCCTCACAAACACCAGGGCTGCTGCTGAGGCTCTAAGGGGCAAAAGTTCCTAAATGCACTCCCAGGTGTGAAGTGCTGCAGAGGAGCACTCTGGGAAAGACTTTTCTGACGAAAAAGCATTTGCCTCAGTGATTCTGGAGGACAGAGTTTACATAACCCTATTTCCTGGCATGTGGAACAAGTGCAAGGAGCTGAACAGATCCGAGGTAGCCAAAAATGCTGCAGAGAAAGCACGAGCTCTGTGTCTCCACCAGTGCCATATGGTCCCACCACACATCCCTGTTCCTATTTAAACCACCTCTGATTTCCACTCTCACCTGTTCAGTTCCAGGCTCTGAGAATCCCCCATAGGTGAATATTTTGACCAAGGTAACTTGCTCAGCTAATTCCCACTATGAATGACTCACAGCAATTCACATTTCACATTATATCCCTAAGAAGTTACTCCTTAAAATTTCCCACTGTTTAGCATTTAATGCAGGAATATTAACAAAACCCAGGCAGAGTAGTGAGTGTAAAACAGCCTTTAGTCCCTGCTCTGTGCTCTGAGTTCTGCAGACCCAGCAGTCTCCCCCTCATGATTTCAACGTGTCGTGGTTTAACCCCAGCCAAAATCTTGACAAGGAACATCTTGGGGACTGCAAAAACTCAACACAGCATTTCTGTGGCATCTCCCATCTGCAAATTTCTGTCAGGAGATGCCTTCTGTCACACCCAAAGAAGCCATCACTGCTCCCAGCCTGCTCCTGGCAGCGTTCAACCTCTGGATCATCAGTGCAGGCATTATCCTGGAGGCTCTGCAGAGCCTCAGCCTCAGGAGTGGTGTGTCCCCCTGGGCAGCCTCCAGTGCTCCACCAGGGGATCCCACGTATGGCAAGGACCTTGGCAATGGCATCTGAGGATGACTCTGGGCTGCACAAGTGGTACCTTTTGACGTCAGGCTGTGGCAGGAAGCTGTACACCTTCATCATGTCCACGGCGTGGGCGTTCTCCCAGCCACTCAGCAGCAGTCGTTCCCTCTGGAGAACAAAGCACAGCTCTCACAGGCCCCCAGGAGAAGCACCACAGGACAGCTTCTCCCACTAAGGATCTCACTGGGCAGTGCTCGACCTGTCCTTTGAAGAGCTCCCAAACTCCTCCCTAAGCGTGTGCTGCTGATCTCTGCAGGGCCAGGCAGGGCTGGGCTCTGACCAGCAGGTTTTGTGCAGCCACTGACATTCAGCAGCAGAGAGAAGCTCTGGGGTGACCTAACTGTGGCCTGCCAGGACCCAAAAAGAAACATGGAGAGAGACAGTTTATAAGAGATGGAGGGACAGGACACAGGGAATGGCTCCCAGTGCCAGAGGGCAGGGAGGGATGGGAGATTGGGAATTGCTCCCTGTGAGGGTGTGAGGCTCTAGCACAGGTGCCCAGAGCAGCTGTGGCTGCCCCTGGATCCTTGGCAGTGCCCAGGCCAGGCTGGACAGGGCTTGGAGCAGCCTGGGACAGTGGAAGGTGTCCCTGCCATGGCAGGGGTGGCACTGGGTGGGCTCCCCAAACCAAAGCATGCCCCGATTCCAGTGGCCAGCAAAGGGCTCGGTGCCTGCCCCACCCTGCCCTGGTCCTGCTGAGCCCCCAGGGCACACTCAGAACTCACAGGCAGGTTGGCAAAGCTCAGAGCCAGCCGTGTGCCCCTCACCTGGGAGTCCAGGGAGCTGCAGAGCTCCACCCCAGCCAGGTTGCAGTGCCGGCGCTGCAGGTTCTCGATCATGATCTGCCCAAAGCGGTCCCTCATGTTCACCTGGGGACACAAGGGGACAGAGATGGTCCCTTCCCAGCACAGCAGAGCCTGCCTAGGTCACAAAACCCACGGGGTGCCAGTGGCACAGCAGCTCTCAGTGCCCAGGAGCAGCCCAGTGCCAGGGGGACAGTGCCACTGCCCGCAGGGACAGCGGGGCTGGCAGCACAGCTGCCTCTGCCTCAGCTCCCGTCATTTACAGCTTGGGAGATCCTGTCACTCATTCCTGGAGCCACCTAGTTCCCCTGAGGCACTGTTTCACTTCCACAGGGAGAAACAGAGTTCACGCTGATGTGATTTTTGCTCCACTTTGCCAAAGAACACAGAGGTAATTATGTAATGTTATACAGCCAGAGCCAGCACTCAGCAGAGTTTCTTTTTGCTCTGCTTTAGCCAAATCAATATTCTATGGTTTTTTACCACGTATGGATTAAGTCTCAATTATTTTGCTTCAACATAGTCCAGAAATTGTCTTTCAGAATAGCTGTATTTTCTCTACAATGAGCTAACCAAGCTACAAGTTAAAACACATTACTCCAGAAATTCAGCAGAAACTGCTGTTTCTACAAAAGGACATGGCCCACTCTCATTCCTCAACAACTCCCACCTACGAGAGCAATTTCAATGACAACAATGCAGGTCTAAAAATGCCCCTTTGGTTTTACCTGCTCATAATTGATAACCATGGCCACGGGGAAGGTGCTTGCTGCCCACTTGAGCAGGTTTGCAGACTGCTGGGGGGTCATGTAAACCAGCACACACTCAGCCACCAGCAGCGTTGGCAAACTGTAAAACAGAACCAGAGCAGAACATGATTTCAAGAACAAGAAAAATCTGCTAAGGATTGTGAGCAAGTCACCTCATGTCTGCACAATTTCCTGAAAGAGCTCCATCTTTTATGAACTAGACACTGAAGACTGAATGAAATCTCTTCATCACATTGACTCAAACTGGGCTTTCTGGCAGCTGTGAATTAATGAACCACAGAGACTCCTGTGGCTGTGAACCAGAGATTTCAGGGATCAATCTCCCCAAGAGCCAGCCCTGAGCACAGAACACTGTGCATTCTGTAAGTCCTCTCCACAGCAGGAACTGGGGTGTGTTAAAATTCCCTTTGCAGGACAATTGTGCCTTGTACACACAGCTCACACTCTTGTAGAGATCACTGAAATCAGCCATTAATTACAAATAGAAAAAAAAAAAAAGTTTTCTCTTTAAAAAAAGTTTTAGAAGAATTTTAATTAGACAAATTTGTTCAGTATCTGTAAAACAATCTTCACATATTATTATCTAACAAAATGTAATCTATAGTTTGCACGTTGCCTCTTCCCCCTCCATCCACAAAACAACAAAAATAGACATCTACACAAGTGATTTTCTTCACAATTATTGAGTTTGCTTTTAATTGCTGGAATGAAAGGGGAAAAAAAGTCACTAGAAGCAGGAGAAATTCCACAAGGAGCAGCAATGTAGGCAAGCAAGGCAACATTTCAGAGGATGGAAGTGTAAAGAATTAAATGGCAATTTGATGCATTCTGCTTCCCCATATGCTCTCTCCCACCCAGCCAGATCGCTGCTATTTATATTGCTTCCATTTGAAAGGTCTGTCCATCATCCACTCAAAACTCAACTCCTGCCCCCCCAAAGCCTCGTGTTGAACAAGAGAAGCCCAGGGGAGATTTGGGATCCAGATCCCAAGGACTCCACTGCAGCCCCAGCAAAATGTTTAGGAAACAGCAGAGGTTTAAGAGGAGGCCACAGGAAAGAATTACAGAGATAAAACTCAGAAATCTCAGAATCCTGGAGTGGTTTGGGTTGGGAGGGATCACAGAGACCAGCCAGTGCCACCCCTGCCATGGCAGGGACACCTCCCACTGTCCCAGGGCTTCCACGAGCCCCCAGTGAAAAAAAACCCCACAAAAAGCCAATTAAAGCCCTGTGATCTTACTGTATGTCCAAGCTATGCTTCTTTAGCTTCTCCTCCAGATCTGAGGAGGAACGCAGGTCTGCTCCTACTATGGAATAGCGACTGGAGTCCAGGCTGTGGGAATCTGCAATTTTGGAGAGACAACAATGAGAGGGATGTGGAGTTATGAACCAAAACCACTGCACGGGAGCACAGGAACTGGAGCCCAAGTTTGCTCTGTTACACCGAGCTGTGAGCAGCAAACTCTTCTTTCTGAACCATGAATTCCCCTCCTAGCTGTGTTTTCCAGTGCTCCATCACCACCAGACCCTGCACTGAGCTCCTCTCCCTCTGCAGCCATGCAGAGAGGTTAGCCCAGCTGTTACCATGGTTTCCAGGAATGCAGAGAGAAGGAAAACGGCAAGATTAAAGGCAGGGTTTCTGTTTTGTTTGGGGAGTCTTCTTAGATGGCCCGATGTATGCACACAGGAACCAGATAAAAGTACATCAATTTCTGAAAAACTGAGCTAGGTGACAATATTTCAAATATTAGCAACAAATACAGCTATATAAATTAACTGCATATGTGGTTATATAATAAATATGGGGAGCAGCCAGAGACTTGGGGCCAAAAAAAAAGTTATCATTTAGCCTTTTGGTATGATTTAGTGTGATTTAAGAAAAAGTCAAATTACAGAAGGTATTCTGATTTTGCTGATATTCCCCTGGGATACAACAGGACCCTGTGGATGCTCCCCAGCAGGAAGGAGGGACAAATCCAGAGTCCAAGGAGGCCCTGCCACCCTGCACAGCTGGGAGGAAGCAGCAGAGCCCCTTGGCATCAGTGGTTCTGACACCCACAGCAGTGAGTGCACCCAGAGGAGCCCAGTGCCACAGGAGGCACCTCCCAAGTGCTCCACCAAACCCAGGCAGAGCCAACGTCCTGCAGAATACTGGGATGGCTCAGGAGGGACTCCAGACCTCCCTGGGCAGCCCCTTCAGTGCCTGGCCACCCTTTCCAGGGAGAAATTCCTCCTGATGTCCAGCCTGAGCCTCCCCTGGCACAGCTAGAGTGAGCAGAGAGGTGGCTGAAGGGGCAGATTGAAGGGGGTTTCCATTTCAGTAGAGGGGAAACAACTGGGGACAAGTGTGGGTTTTCCCAATCACTACAACAAGCAGTGACCAAACATCCCAGAGGATGCACCTCTGCTTGGTGTTCAACTCCCTGGAAGTGGCACTAGCAAGGAAAATAGCTGCCATTCCAGCAACACTTGGGAGCAGATCCAGGAATCAGAAACAGTTCAGAAACAGAGTTACAAGGGAAGAAAAGAGAAAAAAAAAAAAAAGTTGTGCAGCATGTTGAATGATTCAACATTTTGAGTCAAGGCTTTTTCCATGTGCATGTTCTGTAATAGCTTTACTACTTCCCACACCCTTCTATTTAAGTGATTACATCAAGGCCATGATAATGGCATCAAAAAAAGCCACCCAAAAACCCCACCACACACAGGGAAGTGTTTAAATAGGGATTGGTTTCTGTCCATGGATACGGCACAGCGAGCGTCAGCCACCACAATTAGTAGGGAATTAATGCCAGCTCCCTGTCCAGCTTCGGAGGCTGGGTCACACAAATACATCCACAAAGAACAGAAATAAAAGCCAGAAATAAACCACAGAACTTTTTAAGTGATCCAGGAGAGAAGGAGCACAAACACTCCAAGGTGGAAGTAAACGTGCCTTGCTCACACCTCACTGATTGGAGCATTTTTATCATAAAACCCTGAATTGGTTTGGGGTGGAAGGGACCACAGAGACCACCCAGTGTCACCCCTGCCATGGGCAGGGTCACCTGCCACTGCCCCAGGCTGCTCCAGCCTGGCCTTGGGCACTGCCAGGGATCCAGGGGCAGACAGAGCTGCTCTGGGCACCTGTGCCAGGGCCTGCCCACCCTCACAGGGAAGGATTTCTCCTCAGTATCTCACCTAAATTTCCCCATTTTCAGTCTGATCATACTTAACTAGGCAAGATTCAACTGCATCACCTCCCCCTTAGGGAGCAAACACACCCTGACTGCAGGGCAGTGGCAGCTGGCACAGCTGGAACTGCCACTGTCCCCAGCCTGGAGGCCACAAATCCACCCACAAACACCCCAAAAACTGCTGGGACAGGGTATGGCACCAACTCCTACCTTACTGCAGAGCTGGAGGCTCTTGGGGCTGTGCTGTGCAGGGAAGGGCTGCCCTGGGCTGTTCTGTGCAGTATGAAGTGAGCAGTCTGCTGCCCAGGGCTGAGCAGCCCTGCTGCAGATGGATTTTACAATTCCTGCCATCCACAGGACAGCTGGAAAAGGAAAACTGAGCTCCAGCTTGGCAGCACAGTCACATGCTCCCCATTGATTTCTTGTGAGGAACAGGAGTTTGTTTTACCTGAATTGATCCTGTGTGCATGTTCAAAGCCCTCTGCTCACTCTTCCTGCAGTGCTGTGACTCAGGCCAGCTGCCCTAGGGCTGGCACAGCCAGTGACACTTGGTGGCTTTGAGCACTGCAAATGCCATATTCCAGGCACTAATTCCTACCAGGCACCACCACTGGTGCTGGTTTTTAGTGAGGTTGTTTGGTCGGGGCTCTCCTCCAGAGCTGCCCTGGGGATGTGTGTGATGCTCACACTCATGTACAACGATTCTCTCTGAACTGGGCTGAAATGAAGGTCTGAGAAACACCAAGTCCAGATTTAATGGCAGAAATACAAGGGAGGGGATGGAGAAGGGGGGAAAGATGAGCCCCCCACCCCACCTACCCCAGCCCTGGCACAGGTTCATCTCTCCAGGGATATCCAACAGAGGATGCTCTGCCCTGGGCACACACCTGTGTGTTTATTTTCCATGCCTCTGGCACACAGGCAACAACACAAGTGGTGAGATCTCACAGGCATAGAGCAAGACAAGCAACTGAGTAGCAGCAGGAGCTGCTTATGGTTGCCTTTTGACCTCAGCACACTGAATCTTTCCTTCCCAGCTGGGTTAGAAGGGAGGCCTCAGGCCCTCCCAGCTGCCCCAACCCAGCTGCTGGGGCAGCACTGCAGCCTCCAGGCACACCAAGCTCTTCCTCTGCCTCAACAACTCAGCTTTCTTCTCTTACTCTCTTCTCACATTAATGCAACAATTTCCTGGAGCTTTTCCAAGAGACAGCATGCAGGATACTATTGACTCCAAGTGATTTCATTAGGGTTTTCATGCTAAGGTGTCTGTGGCAGCTTCACAAAGCAGCAGCCCCTGCAGCCTGCTCTGCACGCTGCTCTCCCCCAGCCCAGGCTTCACTCCACCAGCCCAGCAGGCACTGCCACGCTCTCAGCTTGTCCTGGAAGCCCAGGGCCAGCCCTGCAAGTCCCCTGACACCTACACTGGGCCACAAGAAACTCTGGGGATGGAGGGAAGCCGAAAGAACCAAGTGGCCAGGCTGGACAGGGCAGAAGGTTGAGAGGCACACAATGAACAGCCGCGGTGTGACAACATCAGGGTGAGCAGAACAGCAGAGACAGGACCTGAATGCCTCTCCATATCAGCACAACTACACCAAAATTCCAAACAGCCTAAACATTCCTGCTGTACCAGAGGCAGGAGTGTGCCTGATGTGGGGAGGCAGGCACAGGGAGGGACAGGATTCCAAAATCCAGGCCCACATCCCACAGGAATGAGCAAGCTTTGCTGCTCCCTGTGCCAGTGGTAACCCCAGAACACTGCAGGGTCTAACACCTGTACCAGGTCACTCCAGAGGTCTCCCTGGGATGATACCCAGCCTTCCAGAGGCCAACAGCAGCTCCAAAGGGAAAAGTCAAGGAGAGGAAACATCTACTAACACTGGCACCCAAGTTGTTTTCTAGCTTTTTCTCAAAAGTACTTAAAATTGCTTTGTATTTCTGGACCATTACTGAGCTCATGCTTTCATCCATCTATTTATTCTAATACCCAGATCCTGCAGGAAGGCAGCAATAATCATTTACATGTGAGGCACAAACTGTTTTCCCCCCCATGTGCATCACTTTCTATTAATCCACATTGAAATCATCATCAAGTCACTAATTTCACAAGATACTTCTACAGTTCTCTACCACTCTTCAGAGTTTGGATTTGCCAACAAGCTGCCACTTACTAATCACTATTTTCCCAATTTTTTCTTAGTGTTGAACAACAACATACCCTCAAGCACAGATCTCCATCTCCTCCATAACAAAAATGAACAACATATGCTCGCCCTCCATCCCAGCTCCTCATCCATATGAGAAGCATTCCTTCCCCACAACCACTGTGCCATTTCTCTGGCACACTTTGGCATGGGACACAGTCAAAACACGTTCTTGAAATCCAGGCACTGTGCTGATGTCCTTTTCCAACAGCTGTGTTGATTTAGAGAACTCCACCAGAGCTGGGCAGCACAACTCATCTTTCCAAAGGCCACGGGGACTCTTTCCCAACACATCCTATGATTCCTGGGTTCCACTAAGGCTGTTAGAGCTCCCATGAATCACTCACCAGAGACATCAGTCCTGCTGGCTCGGGGCTCCCTGCATTTCCCCTGGAGCCACCTGAGGCACAGCCACAACCTTCCAGCTGAAGAGTTTTAAATGAGAGGGCACAGACCAACCGGCAGCTGAGTAAATTCCTTGTCAAGTCCCTTTAGACCTGTAAGAACTCTCAGCTCACCTCTTTGATTTATCCACTTATTCCAGCACCTCTCCTGCTGGCACTGCCCCAGGAAGCAGCTCCCTTAAGTGATCCTTGAACCTCAGGGCTCTCACTGGGTCTGGCCTGTGGCTGGGCTCAGCTCAAACTGGAGTGCCACAACCCTTCCACACCTCCTGGGCACTGCTGCACCCCAAAGCCTCAGTGCAGAGCCTCCCCCAGCCTGGCAGCAGGCTGTGACACCCAGCCCTGAGAGGGAAGCAGCTCAGAGAAACCAGTGCCACCAGTCCAGCCCTGAGCAGGGGGAAGTGGCCATTAACAGCCCCAACTCACAGCAGGGCAGGCTGACAGCTCTGCAGGGTTCTGCTGCTCCAGATGTACCTGCAGCTCCCCAGGGACACAAAGGCAGCCCCTGGCACGGCTCTCCCTGGGGCCAGATGTGCCCAGCAGGGCCTGCCTGCCAGCCAGGGGTCCCCTGGAGCCTTCTCTGAGCTGGGCTCTGGGCCTTCACCTTTGGAGGCCTGAGGGGCCAAGGGAGAGCTCTGCCCTTGGAAGGACATCTGCAGGGCTGGGAAGGGAAGAGCAGGAACGGGCAGCGATAAAATCTGCAGCATGTGCCCAAACCTGGGCTGGAGCTGTGCCCAGGGGAGGGCCCCGGTGGTGACAGCAGGGAGCAGCAGGCTCTGCCAGGGTCACACTGCCAGGGTCACACTGCCAGGGTCACACAGAGCAGGGCATGGGGGCATGCAGGAGCTGCTGCCCCTCCTGAACTGTCCAAGGCAGCTGCTACAGCTCAGCACCTGCACTGAGAACATGAACTCAATGGAGCCCAGGGAAATTTCCACAGGTAAAAAGGTTTACAAGGGCAGTCCTGACACAAACACACAATTATAGAATGACTTGGGCTGGGAGGGACCTTAGGGATCACCCAGTGCCACCCCTGCCATGGCAGGGACACCTTCCCCTGTCCCAGGCTGCTCCAAGCCCTGTCCAGCCTGGCCTGGGCACTGCCAGGGATGGGAGTACACAACCTTCTGCTCTAATGAGGGTAGAAACAACAGAGAACAGCCACATCACACCTGAAATGATTATCCCTTTAATACTAAAATGTAACAAACAGCACTGGCTCAGGAGCCTGGACTGTGCAGGCTGTGTTTCTGCTGTGAAAACTCTGCTAAATGTAAAGATTTGTGCTCTTAATGAGACAGAAAGCAGATAAACACTCAACAGATATTTTAATCCAGTATCCATGCCTCTCTGTAGCACTTTCTCCTTTCCTGTGACAGAAAAGGAGCTACATATGAGAGAAAAAGAAAAAACCCAACAACTTTCTGCCAGAATAAAACCACTTAAAGAGAAGACATTTCTAACATGACATGGAACAAATGGGCAGGAGTCTGTAAGAGAAGAAAAAAGCCTCTTTTCCCTCCCAATTCTCTGTCCAAACAGCATTTCAAACATTAAAAGCCTGCCCACATAGCAGAACAAAATGATCAGAAAAGTTTTAAAAGTGCTGCAGTACATCACTGACTGAGTTTGAAGATGACTCACCTATTAGAAGAGAGTCCCCTGAATGGGATTCCATAATTGGTTTTGACAGGGGAGGTTTTGATCTGTGGGAAGAAGGAAGAAGCATCTCAGAGCAGTTAAGCCTGTTGAACAGTGTGCTTACAGCTTTTTTCTTAACATATATATATATATGTGTGTGTGTGTGTGTGTCTGTGTGTGTGCCAAAAGCAGCTGAGGGAATATCTCTGCCCTCTGCTGGAAAGGAAAACCTTTGCAAGTCGGGTGAAGTTGCAGCTGACTTTTATACACAAGTTCTTCAATGCTGAGAGAATCCTTCAAGACTAATCCAGGCACTCTGTAACGTGTCCTCAATAACCCTGATGGATTCATTCCAACAGGACATTCCCAACAGGCACATCTGGGAATTCCGTGCTGTCCTCAACAGTAAGAGAAGGTTTCATCACCTCTAATTGCCAGGACACTGTCCCTGCCACACAGCAAGCTCTGCTTGGCTCCCTAAAGCTTTGACACATCTCCTTCTGCAGCCTGGCACAGTGGCTGCAGAGCCTGCCTGCACAACGAGCCTTTATTCTGCATACAGTCCTGGAATGGTTTGGGAAACGACCTCAGAGCCCACCCAGTGCCACCCTGCCATGGCAGGGACACCTCCCACTGCCCCAGGGTGCCCCAAGCCCTGTCCAGCCTGGCCTGGGCACTGCCAGGGATCCAGGGACAGCCACAGCTGTGCCAGGGCCTGCTCACCCTGCCAGCCCAGAACAAGAAGAGTTTCTCAGCAGAGATGAAACAATGGCACTGACTGACAGCCTCCACGGCTGAACACAGGCCTCAGACTTACTTGATATTATGTATTTTTCTTGCAACGATCATTGGAAAATCCACTTCAAAATATTTCTTAGGGAGAAGATTTTCATCCTGGGAATTGCAGGAAGACACTAGAATTAGGGACACTCGAGTTTCACATGCACAGGACAAGACAGAACCTCAAATCCTGAACAGTTCTGGTTTGGCTTACACTGCCATTTGTAACAGTGTCCCACAGCTCAAACCCCCTAAATTCCAACAAAAACCAGCTGAGAGATGTTAGAATGCCCTCTAAGAGCTAAAGAAATTATTTATCACTGGTGTGGTAAATAAAGCAAAGCTGGGGTGGGAAGGGACCTCTGGAGCTCATCCAGTCCAAGCCCTGCCCAGGCAGGGTCACCCAGAGCAGGTGACAGGAACGTGTCCAGGTGGGGCTGGGATGGCTGCTGGCAGGAGCAGGACTCTAACCCCAGACACACGTCACTGAAACACACCCTGCAGCCGTGTGTCTGGGCATGTGGGGGAGCACAGCACGGCAAACTGCCACAGCATGCAGCAGGATTTTCAGCACAGCCTCCCAGGGAAGAAGCAGGAAGGTTTTGTCCAGGCTGAGCCAGGCAGTGAGCACAGTGCAGCTCTCCCCCAGCCCACAGGCAGAGCACAAGCACCCCAGCCTACAAAAGAGGGGAAAGCTCTTCATTCCGTGCTGGCAGGATTTCCCAGCCTGGTGGAGAAGCCGTGCCAGTCTCTCCCTTTGTGATGGATGTTGCTGCCCATGGCTTTCTGAGATGAAACCAGCACCCAACAGTCCAGTAACTGCCCCCAGCTCTGCACATTCACTGCACCACACCTGCTCTCTGCAAGGACAAAGAACTGCAATTACAGGCCCCACTTCAGCTCTTAAAATCACTGTTACCAAAACAGTACATTGGCAGAGCTTTTATAGGAATGCAGGTAAGAGAAAAGCTTCACATCTCAGGAAAAAAAAAAAAAAAAAAGTGGAAAGATAAAAAGATCAAATACTGGATGATGTCAATTTACCTATTTTATGTAGAGCACCACATACTAGAAAATCATTCCAGATTATGCAGTTTCATTATAATTTTACCTCAACAGTTTTCTCATCAAATGTATGTCCCCTGGTCAACACAAAAAAAAATTGTCTTCTCTCCCTAATTTCTAGCTCATTCTTGGAATCAGAAGTTCAGCTGCTTCCCTTCTGCCTCCTCCAATTATTAAGATTCCCCATCATTCTGGCAGAAGCCTCCCCACAGCCTCTCCAGCACTGCTACAGCAGCTTCATTTGCATTTCAGTTTACTCAAAAACACATGCTCCATACGTAAGGCTAGGAGAGTCAGATCCTCTATGACTGAAAACATGAAAGTGTATGTCATTTTTCTTGATCTTGATATCCAGCTGCTACTCCTTTGGCTGGATTGTGATCAGTGTCTGATACTGCAAACAGCTCTACATTACAGTATAAACAAAGAACAAGTGGCATTTCACATGTAACATGTCTCACAAATATGACTCTCACTGTTGGTCTCAAAGGAGACAAGTATTACTGCATCCTATTTCAGGCACTGCAGGAAGAAAGTCTATACATGCAGATTTGCCAAAATTTCTCATTTGCCAGAATAAGGAAACAGGTTTCTGGAAGAGATTGTCTCAGGGTGCCATGCCCAGGGGACATACAGTAATATAAATACAGTTTATTGTGTTCACTCGTCCCTGGAGAGCTGCAGGGTCCAGTCCTGATCCCCAAGAAAGACAGGGAGCTGCTGGAGAGGGTCCAGCAGAGGCCACAGAGCTGATTTGGGGTCTGGAGCATCTCTGTGATGAGGAGAGACTGCAGGAGCTGGGCCTGGTCAGTCTGGAGAAGGGAAGGCTGTGAGGGGATCCATCAATCCATACCAATCCCTCCCAGGGGTGTCAGAGGATGGTGTCAGACTCTGTTCAATGACAGGATGAGGAGCAATGGCCACAAACTAAAACACAACAAGTTCCACCTGACAGGAGGAAGAATCTCTTTCCGTGACAGGGGAAAGAGCAGAGCCCTGACATGGCAGAGCCTGGAACAGCTGCCCAGGGAGGGCGTGGAGTCTCCCTCAGGAGCCATCCCAAACCCACCCGGACACGGTCCGGTGTCACCTGCTCCAGGTGACCCTGCCCTGGATGAGCTCCAGAGGTGCCAGCTGTGGTGGGGCTGTGTGGGATCTCCTGCAGTGCTGCCCTGGGGGACAGAGCCAGGCTGCAGAGCCCAGAGCAGCCCCTCAGGGGTCCCCAGCCCCCTGTGGCAGCCAGGCCTGGCCCTGTTCCCCTCGTTACCTTCAGCCTCCAGAACAGGGTGTCCATGCCAGCCCCGAGGTTGACAATCTGACAGTTGCATTCTGTCTTCTCCAGGAAAGCCTTGATGAGGTGACTGACCCCGTGCACACGAGCATAGTAACCTGCAGCACACACAGACCTGGCCAGTCACTACTGCACACAACTCTCCACGTTTAACACCCGTGAAGGGCCCTAGGCAGTCTGCAGGAACAATAATGCCTCTTTTTGAGATACCTGAGGGCTTCTATTTTTCTTTTTTAATTACAAACAAAACCCCATGCACTGATAAAACTCAGCCCCTTGGGCAAATAGAAGTTTTAGTCAAGTTTCACCTCAAGCAGAAAAGAATAATTCTACACACACAGAGACCCAGCTGTCCTGGATCAAACCAACATTTGTGACTGCTTTGAGGAGATCTCTGCACTGGGACACACAGAGACAGTGCATTCAGAACTCAGAAAGCAAAGGAAGAGACTCACAGATTGGTATTTAAAGTATCAGACACAGCATGGATGGAATTTCTGCTGTGAAGAAACCTTGTCTCACTCTCTGGGATATTCCCTGTCTCCCAACTCCCAGGGTGCAGAGGTTTTGTCAGGACAGGTGAGGTGCCCCCATCCCCGCTCCAACTTGCCTCTGTTGATCTCAGGTGCCTTCCTCTCTTTGGCTTGTCTCACAAAATACTGGATGTAAGGGTCCTTCCAGTAGCCAACACTCACAGCAAACCTGTGCAGCAGCAGGGAAAAGAGAGAATTATGAAATAAGGTCCCCAAAAGTTACCCTGAAAGATACACAGGCTGGAAAGGTCCCTCTGCCCTGGGTGTGCACATGCAGACATGGTTTAAAAATCTGTTCCACGTGTGGAACTACTTGAATTAAGAGATTATATATACAGTTTAGTTGGAAACTTTAGCTGTCACCATAGTCAACAAGCATCCTTTTAATGGCCTCTTCACTACTGGATGAAGTTTTGTGAGCAAAGGCCCAAATCTCAAATATTCCCTCCTGGGGGACCGAGGAGATGAGCTGTCTGTCTCCAGCTCCTCAGGCACACAAACGAGCCTGTACTTCTACCCCCTGTTACAAGACAAGGTGTTTGCACTGATTGCAGAGCTCCAACACACCCCTTCAGCGCAGTGCTACTCTGCTTTAACAGAGCTTACGGCTTTCACAGCCGATTCCCAAGGAAAACCCTCCAGCCAACAAACGATCTGCCGCGACAAGCCCAACAGCACAGCCCGAGCAAGCAGCGGTGGCAGAGCTTCAACCCACAGCCAGGCAATGACCCTGGTGCCCTGCCAGCGCCCATCCCGGCGGGACAAGCACGGACACGGAAAACCCCAGGCGGGTTCTTGCCTCAGGGATCAACCGGGCCGGCCCAGGAACGAGCCCCGGGCGGGGCTGGCGGCAGCGGGGGCAGCTCCGGGGGCACCGCGGCTCCCTGCCGCCCGGAGCACCCGCTCCTCCCCGGGGTTCACCCGCGCACACGCCGGGACCAGCTCCGAGCTGAGCCGGGCCGGGCCGGGCCGGGCCCTGCGGGATGCACGCACAGAGCCCCGGCACCGCGGCAGGCCGGGGCCGCTCCAGCGCCGCTCCCGAGCCTCGCCCGCCCCCCACCCAGCCGCGCCGCGGGGAACAACGGCGGGCACCGCCCGGCCCGGCCGCTGGCCCGGCTCCGGTACCGTTTGCAGACGGACGCGTCCTCGCAGGTGCCCCGCACCGCCTCGTCCGCCTCGTCGGGGCCGGCGGCGGCCGCCATGGAGCGCGCGGGGCCCGGCCGCTGCCGCCGCCCCTGCGGCCCGCCCCCCGCCGCCGCTCATTGGGCAGCCCCCGCCGCAACTCGGCGGCCATTGGTCCGTGCGCTCATGGCTATGCACAGCGCCCAATGGGAGCGCCCGGGATGCAGCGCCTCGCCCGGGAAGTGGTGGCGGCAGTGCAAAGCGAACCGGGAGTTGTAGTCCGGGAGCCGCTCGGCGGTAACAGCGCGGATGCGGGGTTGCGGGTGCCCAGGACCGGGCGACCCCGCCCGGGGACTCGGTCCGGCTGCCCCTCGTGAAGCAGTAGCACCCGGTGCCAGCGAGCGAGCGGCGCAGGAAGAGCCGTGCCGCTGAGCCGCAGCACCATCCGGGCTGCGGGCGGGACATCCGGGCCGGGGGCGCCGATCACGTGCGGTGCGGGCGGAGGGCAGGGCCGGAAGCGGCGGGGCCGGGCCGGGGCCGGGGCCGGGCCGGGCCGGGCGGGCGGAGC